>NC_138202.1:324381097-324523597 GCF_964194415.1 Vipera berus
TCCAGTGTGGTGAAAAGAAAAGTAAGAAAATTGAATGCATTATAAAACCCAGCTTGGGATGGGCAAACTACATTGAACTACAATGTTTGCTTTCCCCGTCCTACCTAGAAAACATGTATTTGGACTTTTGTTGTTGTTATTGCGAAGTCATGTCCGACCCATCACAACCCCATGGACAACGTTCCTCCAAGCCTTCCTGTCTTCTACCATCTTCTGGAGTTCATTTAAGCTCATGCCTACTGCTTCAGTGACTCCATCCAGCCACCTTATTCTCTGTCGTCCCTTTCTTCTCTTGCCCTCAATCTTTCCCAGCATTAGGCTTCTCTCCAGTAAGTCCTTCCTTCTCATTAGGTGGCCAAAGTATTTGAGTTTCAACTTCAGGATCTGGCCTTCTAAAGAGCACTCAGGGTTGATCTCCTCTAGGACTGACCGGTTTGATAGCCTTGCAGTCCAGGGGACTTGCAGGAGTCTTCTCCAGCACCATAGTTCAAAGGCCTCAATTCTTTGGCGCTCAGCCTTTCTTATGATCCAACTTTCACAGCCATACATTGCAAATGGGAAAACCATAGCCTTGACTATACACACTTTTGTTGGCAGGGTGATGTCTCTGCTTTTTAGTGTGCTGTCTAGATTTGCCATGGCTTTCCTCCCCAGGAGTAAGTGTCTTTTAATTTCTTGGCTGCAGTCCCCATCTGTGGTGATCTTGGAGCCCAGGAAAATAAAATCTGTCACTACCTCCATTTCTTCCCCATCTATTTGCCAGGAATTGAGATGGCCTGATGCCATGATCTTGGTTTTCTTAATGTTAAGTTTCAAGCCAACATTTGCACTCTCCTTCTTCACCCGCTACAAGGCTCTTTATTTCCTCTTCCCTTTCTGCTATTAGAGTGGTATCATCTGCATATCTTAGGCTGTTGATATTTCTCCCAGCAATCTTAATTCCAATTTTTTATTCATCTAGCCCTGCCTTTCTCATGATGTGCTCTACATATAAGTTAAATAGGCAGGGTGACAGTATACAGTATTGCCAACTTGGCAATTTGATCTCTAGTTCCTCTGCCTCTTCGAAATCCTGCCTGTACTTCTGGTAGTTCTCAATCCACATACTGCTGGAGTCTAGCTTGTAGGATTTTAAGCATAACTTTACTAGTTTGTGAAATGAGTGCAATGGTGCGATAGTTTGAACATTCTTTGGCACTGCCTTTTTTTGGAATTGGAATGTAAACTGATCTTTTCCAATCCTGTGGCCACTGTTGAGTTTTCCAAATTTGCTGGCAAATTGAGTGTAGCACTTTTACTGCATCGTCTTTTAAGATTTTGAATAGCTCAGCTGGAATACTGTCACCTCCACTAGCTTTGTTGTTGCTCAGCTTTCCTAAGGCCCATTTCACTTCACATTCTAGGATGTCTAGCTTGAGGTCAGTGACCACCTCATTGTGGTTATCAGGGATGTTAAACTCATTCTTGTATAGTTCTTCTGTGTAATTTTGCCACATTTTCTTAATCTCTTCTGCCTCTGTTAGGTCCCTGCCATTTTGGTCCTTTATCATGCCCATTTTTGCATTAAACGTTCCCTTCATCTCTCCAATTTTCTTGAAGAGATCTCTGGTCCTCCCTATTCTATTGTTTTCTTCTATTTCTTTGCACTGTTCATTTAAGAAGGCATTCTTATCTCTTCTAGCTATTTTCTGGAATTCTGCATTTAATTTGGTGTATCCTTGTTTTTCTCCCTTGCCTTTCACTTCCCTCCTTTCCTCAGCTATTTGCAAAGCTTCCTCAGACAGCCATTTTGCTTTCTTGCATTTCTTTTTCTTTGGGATGGTTTTGGTTGCTACCTGTTGTACAATGTCTATTTGGACTAACATCATTTAAAATGATCTGAAAACGTATCTATGGAATTGCTCAAACTCTCCATCTTTGATTCTATTGAAAGATTAATTTAAAGATCACCATTTAAATGAAATTATACATATAAGTCTGAAGAAGAAAGGAAGTGTGAGCAGTTAAGTACAGGGTAATAAAAGAAGATAATATATAGTTATCTTGTAAAGTAGAAGCAAATCAATGGCTTTGCTAAATGTGATTTTATAACAGGTGCCATTTCAGACACTGATCAGGTTAAATGGAGGACTTGTGCATTTTTAAAGATGCAATCAACATCAATCTATATTGTCAGTTTATTTTATTTATTTACAATTGTCCTATATTGCTTTTCATTTTACAAAATCCTAGCTGTTAGCACCTGTTAGGCATATGGTGTTAGCCTACAATGTTGGGTTGAAAATATATTAACCATAATGCTATGGCTTTAAGAAGTTAATTGGCCAATGGGTGTGTAAGTGTTCTCATGGCCATAAGAGGAAGCTAGGAACGTAGCTTCTTTCTCTCTCTGAATTCACTGATCTCTACTATTACTGTTTTTGCTCTGCTGTTGGTTTACTACTGTTGTAAACCTGAACTGTGTATTGACCTCTGGACCGGTAAGAAGACTTTGTAGTTTGGATTACTCTTTGGACTGTTGCTATTGTTTATGACCTGGACTGTTTATTTTTGATTGTGCATTTTTGTTCTTACACCACCTCAAAAGTAAACTACTTTTTGTTTTTATAACTCAGTGTATTCTTGTGTGACTCTTGCTGCTCTCAGTACCCTTCCTTGTCTGTGCAACTCTTTGGTAGCACAAGGAGACCTCTGCACAACAAATTCCTTAACAAACTTAACAAACTAAACAAAATAGAAAAATGATACCACAATGAAAAAAGCATTAGTTTATGTTAGTAGTAAAATACTATACCTAACAACAGAGATAGAAACATCTATGAGCTCAGTTATGTTGATCTTACTATAGTACTTTGATCATTGGAAGTGAGGAAGACTTAAAGGAAGGCAAAGACAAAAAGGACAAAAATGGTTTTCTGTTTAATATTTACCCCCTCCCCCATCCAATTTTACATCAACTGATGTGATTGTTGATATTAAGTCTTCTTCCCTTTTTAATCTCTTGCAGCTGATTATGACTTTCTGCTCTATCATCCAGTGGCCAATTGTATGCCAATAGGTTCTTTAGGATTAAAGTCAATAAACACAGCCATAGAGTAAAGAGCTAAAAAATTTACTGAAGTAATATAAATTACAAGAGAGTCTACTGAAAGCTTCATGTGCCAGCAGGAATGTAGCACTTTCCTGGTTAGGTCTGTGCTGAATTTTCCACTGTACTCTGAGTTCTATCACTTTAACTATTTTTTCAGACATGAAGAAGATTGGGCTAGGCAATTATACTTCGTAGGTTACGAAGCTAACCACAGATCCTATCGTTTCTGGGAACAGGGCACAACTAATGTATATAACAGTTCTAGTGCAAAATACCTTGAGCACGTTGGTTGGGATAGGTTAGAGGTAACTGTTAATACTGATCCTCTAGTGTTTGAGGACTCTTCTGATAACGTAACTAGTAATGATAATACATCTCCTGTAAATATAAGGCGGCAGGGAAGACACCCTCCTTCAAAGAAGCAGTTATTACTGCATGGAACCAGCCTCGTGTCCCCTCCCGGGCCGCATAAGCTAGCCAGGAGGGGCACGGATCCAACAAACAGGTGGTGGTGCTCAGCCTCCCCATGATCCTGTCCACATTATCAGGGGAAACAGGGTCAAACTCAGTCCAGATAACATGCTCAAGACCGTCCGATTCCTCCACATCAGATTCTGCCTAGTCAGAGTCCAGACCGGTCCGGATCTGAGCGATTTTGTCCGCAAGATGATGACTAAACTCCTCGGCTCGTCCCCGCAAGGGATCCTCCCTCACCTCCTGATTAAGGAGGGAGCGAGTTACCCTAAACAGGGCGGCCGGGCGATTATCTGCGGACTCGATAAGGGCAGCAAAGTAGTTAGACTTCGCCGTCCTTATCGCCGCAAGATAAGACCTTATAAAGGTTCTTAACTGCAATCGGTCAGATTCGGATCGGCTGGACCTCCAACCGCTCTCTAGACCTCGTCTCCGACGCTTCATCTCCCGGAGCTCCACAGAGAACCATGGAGCCCAGCGGGATCTGCGCCGGGTCAGAGGTCGCAAGGGCCCCGGTGGCCGCCCTTTCCCAGGCATCCACCAGAGCATCGACTGGGCTGTGGGTAAGGGTGATGGGTATAGGCCCAAGCGCCCTCTGGAACCGTTCCGGGTCCATTAGGCGCCTGGGGCGGAACCACCTGGGGTGGGGTGATGCAGGGTAATATGGAACCAGGAGTTCACACTACTACAATTTTCCACCTGAATATTATATTCACTTCCTGCTTTTGTCTACACTGTGTTCTATTTTGCCACTTAACTGTCTTTAATAATTGCTGATATTGAATAAAAATATATTAAGCTATATAGTTTGCTAGCAGAACTGCATGCCATAGGTGCTTGTTCTGATCTGGATGTCGTGATTGACTGGGAGTGTGGTGGGTGTAAACCAAACTGGAAATTACCCACAGTAATTTTCCAGCAAGACGCAAAACCTTAACTATTTTGGATGCATACCTTAATGCTTGGGGAAAATGGAAGTGGGGGGGGGGAACAATACAAAATATTGCCAGAACTAGACAGTACTGAAATTACAGGAACTCAAATAATCAGTTACAATGAGAAAAGCCTGCCAAAACAACGGCTATCAGGTCTCAAAGAGTTTAAAGCAACTGGATCATTGAATAGACAAAAATGTCATTCAGTCATCATCAAAAATTCTTTTTAGGGTCAAACTACATATTAGTGTAATCTCAAACATTGCTTAGAAAGACAACTGTTATTATAGCATGGGGTTTATCTGGCCTGCCAATTGTGTTTCATTATGGTCTTAATAAGTCTCTTTCTTGTAGCAAAGCACAGGTCTCTCTCTCTCTCTCTCTCTCTCTCTCTCTCTCTCTCTCTCTCTCTCTCTCTCTCTCTCTTCCCCTCTCCCTCTCCCTCCCCCTCCCCGTCTCTGTTTCTCTGTGTGTTCTTGAGATTTCCTGACTGTGATCTTAACTTGGCTTCGTGGGTCTTATACCCCATGTTTTCCCCAAAATAAGACTGGGTCTTATATTTTTTTGGACCAAAAGATCCATTAGGTCTTATTTTCAGGGTATGTTTTATTTTGCGGCCACCCACCTGCTCCACCATCTGCTTGCCTGCAGCCATAATGACTTACAGGGCTTCCCAGGGTAGATGCACTTTTTGCCCGGATGGAGAATTGACAGAGACTGGAAGCTTCGTCTACTTGCAAATAGGACACTTTCAAATGGAGTGATTAGCTCCTTTTCAAAGCGCCCCATTTGCAAGCAGGTGAAGCTTCCAGTCTCTGTCATTTCTCCATCCAGGCAAAAAGTGTTTGGGCGCCTATGGGGCACTTGGAAATGGAGTGATTTGCTCCATTCCCAAGCACTCCTTAGGCACCCAAGCACTTTTTGCCCAGAGGGAGACTGGAAGCTTCATCTGCTTGCAAATGGGGAGCTTTTAAATGGAGCTAATCACTACATAATTGCTCCATTTCAAAGCACCCCATTTGTAAGCAGACAAAGCTTCTAGTCTCCCTCTGGACCAAAAAAGCATGGCAGAGCCAGGTGGAGGGAGAGGCACAGCAGGGGAAGGCAAGACAATCTGGATGTGTTGTGTGGCCACCTGACTCAAGGGAGGCTTGCGCTGTGATACTGGCAGCAGGTGGAGGCAGAGGCATGGGAGGGGGGAGACAGGCGATCCCGATGTGCCCCCCACTCTGTTCCACCATCTCTTAGCTTACCCACGGCTGCGCCAGGATCACCTGCCTCCCTTCCATGCCTCTGCCTCCACCTGCTGCTGGTGCCACCACGCAAACCTCCCATGAGCCTCCTGTGAGTCAGGCGGCTGTGCAGCATGTCCAGATCTCCTGCTTCCCCCTGCCTCTGCCTTCGTGCTCAGACTTACCTGTGCTGCACCAAGGGGTTGGCAGGGTGTGGCTGCTGGTAGACATCATTGGCCCCATGTGTTCACCACCTCTTGTGCTGGCCAAGCCCATTCCCCAGGCTTATTTTTGGGGTAGGGCTTATTTTAGGCCCACCCCCAAAAAACCAGGCTAGGGCTGATTTTCAGGGTGGGTCTTATTTTCAGGGAAATATGGTAAAAGCAATCACAACTACAGACTTTGCCTTACTCCACAAGGTAATTCAGTGTCTAACTATATCAGCTACACAAGATTTCCTCCAAAAGTCCTGCTTTCTCTTTAATTCTTTAGAGCACATTTCAAAGGTACCAAGCTGAGGAAAGATGATCTACATAATAAAGAAAAAACCAGCTGTGAAATACAGAAAGACAGACAGAGACAAAAAAAAGAGAGTTTTAAAGCCATACCATATGAAGAAGATGATTTCTGACCACTAGGGAAACCAGCTTTCATTCTTTTGCTCAGGTCAGAAGCATAGAGGAAGCTACATTTGTGACTCTTACTTTGCTATTTCTCATTGATAATATAGAAATGGGTAAAGCAGGAATGAGGAAGCCCTTCATTTTCCTTAATGACCATTGATCTGTAGCTACATGAAAGTAGCAGTTCATTAGCTTTACTTTATAGAAGTGAAATGGGTGCGTTGGTGGAGCAGTGGGCTAATGCCTCCTTAAGTAACACCAGCTGCCTGCAATTAGTGCAGGTTCGAGTCCCACCAGGCTCAAGGTTGACTCAGCCTTCCATCCTTCCGAGGTAGGTAAAATGAGGACCCAGACTGTTGGGGGCAATTAAGCTGACTTTGTAATAATGCCGCTTGGGGTGTGTGTGAAAGCCCTAACAAGCAGGCATATACATAGAATGAAGGCTACTGCTAAGCTTGCAAGCCGCCCTGAGTCTTCGGAGAAGGGCGGGATATAAATGGAATTAAAATAAAAATAAATAAATAAATAGCTGGTGTGAGAGCATCCACAAACACATTTGTAAAACACAATGAGACTTAATCGTGGCAATACCCAAAGGTCAGTTGCAGAGGAGAATTATGTACTGAATTTATCTCCTTATTTCTTCCATATGTTTGAGGAGGAGGAGCAATTGGGACTGGAAGTAGCTGGGTGAATGAAAGCGACTTCCCAAGTATTCGCAAAACAGACTTCAGCCTTTTTGTAAAGTGGCTTCCAGAGTGACTGCAAGGTATGGTCGTGATAAATCCTCATTTATTTTAATATTATACATTCATTTATTTATTTTCAAATAAATATAATAATTTCCTTCTATGTACATTTCAGAGGGCATCTCAAAATAAAGACTTCAGATTTTATCTTTATATAGGCACTGCTTAAACAGGATTATTTTTATTCAGAAGAAGAAAAATGGCATCTTAATTAGGCTGTTGTAACCTCACGAATGAAGAAAAGCCTTTTCATCCTTGAAATAAAAAAAACTCAAACAACCTGAGAGATTCCTAATGTAGGAGAAGATTTCCAATATGTTTTTGCATGAATTATAATTTAGCCAGTTCTGATCAGAAAAAAACACATAGTCATGTAAACTGGAAGAGCCAAATAGCTTCCTTCCTATTTTCTCAATGCTCTATGTATTAAGAAAAGGATTTAAATAAATAAACATTTAAAATCTGACCTGCTGCATTTTAGGCTTTGTATATCTATCAACTAACATTACTGTTTAAGGGTCTTGAAAGAAAATGAAAAGGTTCAGTAAACTGACCCAAGGCCAGGAGTTTCCAAAGGGTGTGGCTAAAAAATGGCAGCTGTGATAGGGCACTCCACACGTTTTTTAATGTACATTGCAGCCCCATCATAGCTGCTGCCTTGCCTTTTTTGCCCATGCCATGCAGACAGCCATGCCCAACCTCAGTAACTAGCTGGCCTTGGTTGATCTGGAGAGCTAAGCAGTTCATGGTCGCTATTATTTGGGTGAGAAAACTCCTCATGAAACCAAGGCTTTAGGCTAGGCTTTAGACCATGGCAAACCACTTCTGCACCATGCCAAGAAAACTCTATGGATGTGTCATGTAAGTCAGCAAACAGTAGAACTCAATTTGAACGCAACATTAATATTGTTTAACTTCACACAGCTTTTGCTTGATTTATTAAGTTTGGCTGTGCAGAATATTTTCCTGTCAGTCTATTGTAGCTGAGTGGCTGATACATTTAAATGAATTAGTAATACTACCTTCAACCTGCCCTTGCAATGTAAACTGTATACAGGTAATCCTTGATTTATAACAGTTCATTTAATGACCGTTCAAAGTTACAACCACACTGAAAAAAGTGACTTAACAGTAATTTTGGGCTCTATTATGGTCGTAAGTCAAAAATTACCTGTAATCAAGGAATAATGACTGCTGTTATTTTTTTTAAAAAGTGGGCTCAAATATTAATGTTTAGCTTGGTTCCTGGATATGGTCTTTGGTAAGTCATGTTTGCCCCAAATAGCAAAAAGGGTCTGGAAATGCAATTTGTCTAAGGGTCTTTCTTGGCTGGCCAAGGTCATATGAGCAAAAGAAGATCCTTACCAATAGTTGATGTAGTCCAGCATCCAGTGAATTCATGAAGCTTACAAAATGGACAGGATGGGGTAGTAGCCCTCTTTCCTATCACTCCCCAGAATACAATATTGAAGATATTCTGTCTACCTGTGATTCCAAATATAGGAACAGCAGTTTTTGCTAACTTGAGCCTCCTGAATTTATATGGGAATAACATTGGGGTTGCCCCACAATAACATTTTCAAGCTTTAGTAAACAGACTATTGTCTGCGTACATATTTCAATTAATGTTAATTAATGTAACAGAAAATAGCTGTAATATATATGCTAAACAATAATCATAAATGGTATCAGTTAGTCAGTACATATCATTCTCCTTACTAATATACAGTATATTCAAAATAACATATCACATTCATTTCTCGCTAGTTCATTTTCCTAACCATTGGTAAAATTTATCCCATGTTTTAAAATAAATTGAATCCTCTTTCTCTTTAATCTCTAAGGTTAATCTGTCCATTTCTGCACACTCTAAAATTTTCTTGATTAAGATCTCTTCAGTTGGTAGGTTTTCATTTTTCCAGTATTGGGCAAATACTATTCTCGCTGCTGTCAATACATGCAATATTAGACAATCATTCTCCTTCTCATACTTAGCTCCTAATATTCCTAACAGAAACAGTTCTGGTTTAAATTCAATCTGTATTTTAGTCATCTTTTCCAACCATGTGTGTATCTTAAGCCAGAACCTTTTCACTTTAGGGTATACCCACCAGATATGGTAGTAAGTACTTGGCCTTTGTTTACATTTCCAGCAATTATTCGAAGTATTTTTAAACATTTTAGCTAATCTTACTGGTGTCATATGCCATCTATAAACATTTTATACAAATTTTCTTTATATGAAACTGCTTTAGTCAATTTAATATTTCTATCCCATAATTTTAGCCAGTCTTCCAAATCTATAGAATATCCAAAGGTTTTTGCCCATGTTATCATTGTTTCTTTACCTCTTTCTTCTTCCACCTTCAACTTTAGCAGAAATCTGTTGTTATGTATGCAGGCACCTGCATAGCAACAGCCACCAGGGGGCACTGGCCTGAACGGTTTTGGCGGGAAACCCAGTTTCAGCGGGAAACCTAGGGCCAACCCCATTGGCTGTCTGCTTACCTGGCTAGGTATTTAAGGAGGACAGGTAACCCTCATCCCTCAGTTCGCTACCCACCCCATCCAATAAAGAGCTGAACTCACATACTGGCTGGCATCTCTTCCTTGCGTCGGACCCACTACACAACACTGTAAAATTTCTTAATCAAGTTTTCATCTGTTTTTAATAATATTGGATCAAATTTGGTCTGTTCTTTATAAAATCCCATTGTCTTTGCATCTTGTCTATATCTTGGTTGAATTTGCAGATATGGCCACCATGCTAAGTCAATAACTTGTTGATGTAAGTCTTGTCTGTCTTTCAATTTTCCTTCCTTATCTAGGATATCTTTGTAGGTAACGGCTTTGTCATAGTTAATTAAATTTGGGTAAGCAAAAGCTTCCATTGTTGAAAGCCACTCAGGTAGTTTAATATAGATTTTCTGCTTTATTCTTTCCCATTCTGAAATTAGTACATTCCTTATAAAGTGATTTTGGAAGTATCTATGTATTTTACTTTTCTCGTACCATAAAGGCATGCCAACCAATTTGTAGGTCATGCCCCTCTAGGTGCAATAGTCTTTTATTTCTCAGCATAATCCATTCTTTAAGCCAAGGTAAAATGGTTGCTTGATGATATAGTCTCCAGTCCAGGAGTCCAAATCCTCCACTATTTTTAGCTTCTTGTAACATTTTCACTTTAATTTGTGCTTTCTTTCCTTGCCAGATAAATCTCAATATTGTTGCATTTAGATAATCAAAGAAAAACTTTCCCAATTTTACAGGAATTGTTTGAAATAGGAAGAGTACTTTCGGTAAAATATTCATTTTAACTGTAGCTATTCTTCCTAACCGCGACAATTGAAGATTTTTCCACTTTTCCAAGTCCAATTTTATTTGTTCCAACAATCTTTCATAGTTATCTTGTTTTAATGTTATACATCTTGCTGTTAAGTGAATTCCTAGATACTTAACATTTTTAGTTATTTGTAGGTTTGTCTTTTTTGTAAGTTGAATTTTCTGTTTGTTAGGTTTTTTGTTAATACTTTAGTCTTATCTCTATTTATTTTTAAACCTGCCAGTTCTCCAAACTTTTCTATTTTCTCCAACAGCTTAGTAGCTGTTTCAAGTGGCTCCTCCAAAATAGAAACCAAGTCATCCACAAAGGCTTGTAATTTATATTTTTTGTTCTATTATCTCCAATCCTTTAATTTCTATGTCTTGTCTAATATTTCTGGTCAATACGTCTAATATTAGTATAAATAACAGTGGGGATAGTGGACATTGCTGCCTTGTACCTTTTTTGATATCAAAGTTTTCTGTATAGTCTCCGTTTAGGATTATTCTAGCGGTTTGTTTATGGTAAATTGCTTGAATTGCATTTATAAAGTTTTTCCCAAAGTCCATTTCCATCAGTTGCTGGAGCATAAATTGCCAGTTTAGGTTTTTGTAGATGCAGAATTGTGTGCTAACATTTTTTAGTTCTTTGTGATGAGAAGATGAAAATTGTGAAGCATCTGAGTTTGCTTGTTAACATGGCCTTTTTAATTCTTCATATGCTGCTTAAAAATCAATAATAATACATTATTATGGAGCCACCAGCTATTCTGGAACCCAGCATCCTTATGTATGTCTATGAAACCCCTGTGCTTTTTTAAAAAGCTGTGGTGGTGCAGTAGTTAGAATGCAGTATTAGAAGGTGACTGCCCATTACCAGGAGTTTGATCCTGACCAGCTTGAGGTTGACTCAGCCTTCCATCCTTCTGAGGTTGATAAAATAATTGTTGAGGGCAATATGCTAACTTTGTTGCATTTAGAAAGAAATTGAATCTGGACAGCATATAATAAAATGTATCACTGCATTTTAAACAACTTGTAAAATGTTACCAAAATACTCTAAAACATAAACATTATTATTGCAAAAATACTAAAAAGGGTAGGGAGACCACAGATGTTATACTCAAATGTCAACACCTCATTAAATCCTCATCTCTGTGATGACTACCAAGTTTTAAGTGACCTCCAGCAGGATGCCAAAGGGGGCAAATCTCACGTCAGGGGGTTGAGCACAGAGCAGAGGCCACATTTGACAGGATCCATGAGACAACCTTTTTCTGCCTTAGCAGATGGGACCCAGAGCATGCCTCGTCTGGTAGACTTGAGGGGGCAGGCAGAAATAATCAGGGAGATATCCAAATAATTACTTGTTTCAAATTCCTGTTCATGCCAGTGGGTAATGATGTTTTTTCAGATTTACACAATGCAATTAGCTTTATAGATCCAATTCTATTACTCAGGCTCTTTAGATAAGCATGCCATTTGAATTCCATCATAAGGTGATGGTTTAATTCAGAAATGAATCTATGGAGAGTTATGGGCCATATGCACATGGAGGTTGCTGGTATGATGCCCAATGCCCATAAGATACACTTGCTCTGAGCATCTGCTGCTAACAAACTAGTTATAGTCCACCACACTGCTATCTTAGACTTGCAAGATATCCTTATCAGATAGACCAGACATGAAACACGACCAGATGAGCTAATTCTACTTTATTGTAAGACTATATTAACCTAATTTTGCAAGTCTGACAGTCCAATTCTCCCTATCTCCTTTATACCCTGAGAAATTGAGGAGGGTCTCCTCTGAACCTTTTGCTCCCACCCACTCTCCAGCTTTAGACTATGATGCCTCTTATCTGTCCATTCCCTAGGCAGCATCTCTGGGACCAGTCTGCCAAGGTCATTCCCATATACACACTACACAGGGTGACTGCCTGTGTTGGTTCCTGCAACAACGTTTTAAGAAGTGGTTTGCCACTGCCTTCTTCTTAGGGCTGAGAGAGTATGTGTATAACTGGGTAAAAATCGCCCAGCTGGCTTCATCCCAAAGGCAGCACTAGAACTCATAATGCCCCAGTTTCATGTCAGCTGATCATAAAACTGAGTGTTCTTTGAGTCTCTAACATAAAGCAAATGAATCAATGTCAATGAATATTATAAAACACCATGCTCATCTAAAGCATATTATAGTGCCTATCTATATTAACGATATGCATGAACATTTTCTATTTATAATTAATTAGACTATATGAACCAATAAGATGCATTTAAGCATATCTGCCTTCATGTTGATGAGTAGGTTCTAAGAAATAAGAAAGGCTCTTAATGTAATGCACTACATCAGTAAGAACATGTTATAGGAGTATTACAACATCTAAAGTGACCTGTGATTTTCAAGGTGCTTGTTTCAAGTAAGGAAACTTTTGAAAGCTTAGTCCTGTCTTAATGGAATCTGTGCCTATGTAGACACAGCCTCCTCGGCAGCTGCCTAAAACCAAACATGATTCTTTTACAAACAAAATTCTTACAGAGCTCTGTGTAGCACACTTTATTGAGAAGAATGGGATGTGGTTACAAATATTTCAGCAAATGAATGGAAAATAAATCAACATCCTCTTTCCTGTGTTGAAACTTCGGTCATTGGAAGACTACCATCATGTGTTCCCCGAGACTTCTCTTCTAAACAATGTGGATCCCTTATCATCTTTGCTGCTGTTCTTTGAACTCTTTCTAGGGCATCAGCACTTTTTTTGTATCATGGTGACCAGAACTGAACCAATATCAATAGTGCAGTATAGAGCAGTACTATCACTTTCCATAATCTTGATGCTATTTGTCTGTTGATGCAGTCTAGGACTGTGTTGGCTTTTTTGGCAGCTGAAGCATACTGCTGACTCACAATTAAGTGGTGATCCACCAGGACACCAAGATCTCTCTCACAAGACACTACTGTTGAACCAGGCACTGCCTATTCTATACCTATACGCAGGGCTTTTTTTGTCATAGAACGCCCCGAAAGAACGGAGTTCTGGCACCTTTTTTGGATAGAACCTTGTAGGGTAGGCAAGGCAGATTGTATGATGTGTGTGAGTTCCAGCACCTTTCTTTCTTTCTTTCTTTCTTTCTTTCTTTCTTTCTTTCTTTCTTTCTTTCTTTCTTTCTTTCTTTCTTTCTTTCTTTCTTTCTTTCTTTCTTTCTTTCTTTCTTTTTTACAAAAAAAGCACTGCCTATACATTTGGTTTTTCCTTCCTAAGTTCAGGACCTTACTTTTTTCACCACTGAACTGCATCTTCTTGGATAGAACCCAATGCTGACGTTTGTTAAGATCCTTTTGAATTTTGATCTAATGAGCATTCTTTCATCTAAAAAGTTTATGAAAATAATTGAGGATCACTGGGACCAAAATGTTCAAATTAATTGATAATTTCTAGTTTCCACAATTAGACAGAAATCCAGGTGAGGGCAGATAAAATCAGAATAGTGCAATTATATTTTATTATCTAGAACTATATTCTATTGACATATTTTAGAATTGTGCCAGCTTATTTAGCCAATGCATTTCACTGATGGTTCATGTGAGAGTAAGGGAAAACAGTTACAATATAGAGATATATACTGTTCCACCTTCACGAGAGTGCAAGGAAAATGGACAAGAATGTCCTTATAAATAGGTTTTTCAATTGAATATACTGTAGGTAGTCCTCAATTTATGACAATTGAGCTCAACATTTCTGTTATTGAGACAGTTGTTAAGTGAATTTTGCCCCATTTTATGGCCTTTCTTGCCACAGTTGTTAAGTTAATCACTGCAGTTGTTAAGTTAGTAACAGGGTTGTTAAGTCAATCTGGCTTCCCCATTGACTTTGCTTGTCCAACAAAAGGTGATCATATGACCCCAGGGCATTGCAACAATTGTAATATGAGTCAGTTGCCAAGTATCTGAATTTTGATGACCATCAGGATGCTGCAATGGTCATACGTGTGAAAATGATCATAAGTCACTTTTTCCAGTGCTGTTGTAACTTAAAACAGTCACTTCATGAACTGTTGCAAGTCAAGGACTACCTGTAGATTGTATGTACTGTAATTTTTGTATGGTGAACTTAAATTTTCTTCTAACACATTCTAAAAATCAGAGGTCTAACTTTCTCATTTCTGAGAATAAACATTTCTGATCAAAATAGCAAAGAAGAAAGTTTGACATTTGTTTCCAAATCATATCCATTTTAAGTCTAAACTCTGAGCTTGTCGATCAGAAGTTTGGCAGTTTGGCAGGTCAAATCCCGAGTGCCGCATAACAGAGTGAGCGCCTGTTACTCGTCCCAGCTTCTGCCAACCTAGCAGTTCGAAAGCACGTAAAAATGCAAGTAGAAAAATAGGGACCAGTACGGTGGGAAGGTAACAGTGTTCCGTGCGCCTTTGCCGTCTAGTCATGCTGGCCACATGACCACGGAGATGTCCTCGGACAAATGCTGGCTCTTCGGCTTTGAAACGGAGATGAGCACTGGCCCCTAGAGTTGGAAATGACTAGCACGCATGTGTGGGGGGACCTTTACCTTTACTGTATTGGTAGTTAGGAATGACCTATAACTGCTTGTAAACACAGGAACAAATCACATTCATTTCCAGTATGTCTCCTTTGATTGAAAAAAACTCGTTTGGAAATTTTGTATTGGCACCAAGATGAGTCATACATGACAGTCATTTAGAGTTCAGTATCTTTCTCATATTTCTAAAGAACTGCCAGTCTCTGTACTTGACTGTGAATTGTGCCTGATTTGGCAGATTGTAGCATAAACAGTTCTATCCTTCATAAATCACATTTAATACAAATCTGCATAATGGTTTTACTAGGGATGTTTCAGCCCAGATTTCAGAGTTTTTCCTGGTACATAGCTAGGATTTATGTACAATGAGCAGCTCTAACATTGGAATTGCATGACAAAAAAGGAATAAATTAGGAGTTAATGATAAGTTCTATAGTTACAGTACTGTCCTCAACTATTGCAAACATAAGAGTCACTTCGTCTTTATAGAATCATAGAATTTAGAAGGGATTAAAGATGTTTAGCACTTAGCAATAGCACTTAGACTTATAAAATAATAATAATAATAATAATAATAATAATAATAATAATAATAATAATAATAATAATAATAATAATAATAATAATAATAATAATAATAAGTTGGAAGGGACCTTGGAGGTCATCTAGTCCAACCCCCTGCTCAGGCAGGAAACCTTATACCATTTTAGGCAAATGGCTGTCCAGTCTCTTCTTAAAAACCTCCAGTGTTGGAGCATTCACCACCTCTGGAGGCAGGTTGTTCCACTGGTTAATTGTTCTAACTGTCAGGAAGTTTCTCCTTAGTTCTAGGTTGTTTCTTTCCTTGACTAGTTTCCATCCGTTGCTTCTTGTCCTGCTTTCAGGTGCTTTGGAGAATAGCTTGACTCCCTCTTCTTTGTGGTAGCCCCTGTTCCATAGTGCTTTACAGAACTCTCTGAGCAGTGTACAATGTCACCATCTGGGGTCTCATTTTACCAACCTCAGAAGGATGGAATACTGAGTCAACCTCGAGCCCTGTCAGGGTAGAACTTCTGGCTGTAGGCAGAGTTAGCCTGCAATACTGCATTCTAACCACTGTACCAACTGTTTAGTTCATTTCCTTGCCTGATGCAGGGATCTAAGGCTAGAGATGGCTTGTGCTTAAAGATGACCATCAGTAAAAGTCTGAATTATCTGTAGACACAATTATAGTTTTACCATCCAAATTTCCATTTGTTGTAATAAGACTTTTCTGTTCCTATAATTGAAATTAGTCATTATTAGTTTTATTTTATTTTATTTTATGAGATAAGAGAGATCAGCTTTTTCTTTTTTCCTGAGGGCAGTTTTGAAGAACATTTTCTTTTCTGTCTGCATCTTGATCCACATTAATTCCAGTCTATGTAATCAGCCCATCACTCTGAGCACAGACTATGATTAATCACTCCTAATACCACTCGGAGGCTCCAACTGGTACAGAATGCGGCCGCGAGAGTTGTCTTGGGAGTTTCCCGGTACTCCCATGTTACACCTTTGCTCCGCGAGCTGCATTGGTTACCAGTTGTCTTCCGGGTGAGGTTCAAGGTCTTAGTGATGGTTTTTAAGTCCTTACATGGCATGGGTCCGGAATACCTCGGGGACCACCTGCTGCCGGTGTCAACTCCCCTCCGCCCTGTGCGTTCCCACAGAGAGGGCCTCCTCAGGGTGCCTCCGGTCAGAGAATGCCGGCTGGTGGCCCCCAGGGGGAGGGCCTTCTCTGTGGGCGCCCCGGCTCTGTGGAATCAACTGCCGGTTGAGCTCCGGATGGCACCGGATCTCCGCTCCTTCCGGCGCGGGTTAAAGACCCACCTATTCGAACAAGCTGGCCTGGCCTGATGGGGAGTTAATTTAGGGTTTTAAATATTTGTATATTTTATTGTTTTATCTTGGGCATTAATTTAATTCTATTTTAACTTTTGTATTTTTGTATTTTTATTATATGCCCTGTTCACCGCCCTGAGTCCTTCGGGAGAAGGGCGGTATAAAAATTTAATAAAATAAATAAATAAATAAATAAATAAATACAAAAATTAAGTTCAAACACCTCAATAAAGTTGCTTGTTTGATTATGCTTCAGTGCATTCTATGGCTCCAGCCACAGTATTTTTTAAACTGTAATTTATTACTTAGTGTTATTCAGCAAACTCAATAAATTGTATTTCATTTTGTAAACTGTGAACATAGCAATGTGTGAATCAGATCAAAACCCTCTATTAAGAATAAACTAAGATATGTCTAATATGGTCTCCCTTAATTTTCAATTGTGGGCACCTGCTCTTTTAATATGAATGAGCTTGTGTGGGTCTGCTTCATACATAATAATTAAGAGGAAAATGTGGGAGAATTGAAACTGATTTGGGGACTACACAAATTTCAGGGAGTATACCCATAGAGGGTATACTGTGGTTTCTGTGATTGGGCAATTGAAGCCCTGCTCCTTTTTCATGTGTTTGATCCATCCAATTACATCCAATGGCACACATAAAAAGAGGTGATGTCTTGATCACACAGTTCTGGCCACAGCCTCAACTTTTTTGACCTCACTCTCTGGAATGATGAGTAAAATATAACAGACTTACAGTGCAAAGAGCTGAAAAATAATGAGCCACCAATTGTATTAAGAAACATTTTATTAACAAAACGGTAAATTCCACTTGCTTAGCATTTCCAATAATGGATAAATTGGCCTTGCAACAATTAAAAAAAATTGTAAATATCTATCACAGAAAGCACTATAAGGTTAAGGGCTTCTGACTTTTTTTTTAATATTTTGGGAATGAATAATTTCACATATTCTTTTAGTGTTTTGTTAAAAAAAAAGACAACACAATACAGTAATAATAATAATAAAAAAAACCCATAGCCATCTCATCCCAGCAGAATCCTAGGCATGTTTATCCAGAAATAGTCCCAATGACTTAAATGGGACTGATCCCTTCCCCCTTAATTATGCATAGGATTGCAGTGTTAGTCAAACAAATTAGATTATTATAGATGTGATATTAATGAATTTGTTATGCAATTTTGAAAAAAAAGAACAGTGTTTTAATATCGCTACTGCAAACATTTGATAAATGCAAACACTTTTTGCTCATTATTAAATCACAAAATCAACAAGGAAGAACAGGAGTAACTCCTCAAAAACCAACTTGAAATATCTTTGCTAGAACTAGCAATCTCTCATCACTTACCCCTTAAAGTAAGTATGTTAATTGCTTGGGGAAAAAGTTGGGTAACAAAGTGAGTATATGAAGTCACGTATGAACCTTGCCATAGGTGAATAACAAAGCTTAAACTCTCTCTCCTGATTATGAATATCCATTCTTCACTGATGGCTTGCCAGGTTTCTGTCATGGTTATAATGCAGGATGAACCTATTCCTGCCCTCCCCTTAGCAAAAGGACAAGGACAATTGGCCAAACAATTTCAAATTATCTTGAGTGCAAAATAGCCTTCAGATAGTCACATGCATGATCCTTTCTTCTCTCACAAGCCCTTTATACAAAGCATATTACACAAATCATTTAGCAGTGTTCTTCTGTATTTCTAAAGTATTGCTCTGTTGAACACCAGTTCCCAGTCTTTTGCCTTAACAGCAGCAAACAGCATAGAAGAAAATACAGTGCCTTGTTGATTAAAGCTAATTTTAAATTCCTTTTTTTCCTATCTGTAAAGTGTGAACAATTCTACTCCTCCCAGGAGTCGTTCTAGGATAAGGCAGATTTTCTACAGAACTATCTTTCCATGTATTTGTATCTCTCTAAGTAAGATGCTAAAGAATAACATATCATTGGGAACCTACCGCAGCAGTCACTTTGTTGTTGTTAAAAAAACAAACTTGCAAATTTGTAACATAAGCATGTATATAAACCAGAATGTCTGTAATGTTTGGAAGTATATCTTTGCAGAGAATCTTAGAGAATGTTTTTTTACCAAACCACTGTACTCATTACCTTAGAAGAAGAAATTCTATTCAAGCTCAGGGTAAGAGCTGGGAAACTAAAAAAAAAAAGTTAAAAGGAGAATCATTCCTCATTTGACAAAAGGTGCAACTTTTGTTCTTGTTTTGTACAGTTTATGTCGAGAAAATTAGTATTTTTCCTAACCTGGGGTGGCTTTAGTGAGAGGAGCTAGAGTACTTTAAAGGGCAGATTTCTGAATTTCTTTACCAACCAACTCTCTAATGATGTGCTATAAATAAAAAGCAAATGATAATAAAGGTTCAGATGAAAGGTATCATGGAATTCAACCTTTTTCTCAATTCCTGGACAAGTAGCCAGAAAGTTGAACTAGAGTGTAAAGGTAACTTAAATCATCAGTTGTTGGGTTTAATGGGTAGGAAGAGAAAGGAGCTGAAATCACATAATTGTGATTGATCTTGCTAATGTATCATAGGAGAGGATAGACAATTGGTGAAGAAAATTATGAAGTTTATATCTATATATATTTGCTTTCTAAAGTCCACTTCTTTCATACAAACTACTAAAACTGAACTGCAAAAGAAGAGAGGCTGTACAAGTTAAGAAGAAAATTAGCTGACTCTTATATACATTCATACACATCCTGTTTAGTATATTTACTACACTGTAAATTAAAAACAAACCCAGGAAGGGAGGGAAGAAGGGAGAGAGGGAGGGAGGGAGGGAGGAAGACAAGAAGGGAATAAAAAGTGTGGCAGTTTCTCATGGCTGTAAAAGTAAACAGAAATGTTGGTTGCTCCAGATGTCATAAAACATTCTATACCTAGCAACACTTAGAACATTGAGTTTACCAAAAATGGTTGAAGAGCAGATATAGTTTGCATTTTCTATACAACAGGCTAGAAAACATCACTTATCACAGTCCAGAAAGCACATATAGATGTGTTTTTAATATAAACATAGGTAATAACATACTAAGCGTGCATGATTTTTTAAATTCCAATGATCGTATCTATGCCCTCAGTTTAGGATTTGTTGGTAACGGTGTGTGAAAATAAGCCTTATATTTCATGTATTTTGTTTCTTTGTTTATTGTTATTTTTGAAAATAAGGCCGCTATATTTTTTTTCCTCACAACCAGAAAGGGGCTTTTTTCAAAAATGTTTTCTTCTTCTGTTTTTAAATGTGGTTTATTCAGAAAAGCCAGCACTTCACTTCAAATCCAAGCTCCAATCATTTTTTCGTTGCACCAGATGGCAAGCTCAGTTTCAACCTCTGCTTCTTGAGGGCTTGTGTTGAATGGTGAAGTCTTGTCAGGTAATCAGATTGACTTACTCCTCAGAAAAGTGCTAGCACTTTGGCTAAATCCAGACTGATAGGTAGCTTCTTTATTGTGGGTGTGTGCATTATTTCATCTTTTGTTTGTTTCAGTTTGTCACAATTTGTGTTGTGCTGGTTGATGTTTTGGAGTAATACTCTTTGCCTTATGAGTGTGCAGTAGTACCAACATCTTCTTCAGAAACATTCCAGCAACAGAAAGATGGCAGAGTAAATGAAAACACTGTGAATGTAAGGGGGGTTTACTGACTCCCGTTTCAGGGAAACCAGAGTATGAAATGCTTATTTCATTTTGTCATTCCTTGTTTTGTTAAAAAGTCTTTCCTTTCTAATTGCATTCCCCATATTCCTTTCCCCATTTTTTAAATTTTGTATGTGCTTCATAAAAAGTAAAGTAAATAAGTTTTGTTTTATGTCTCAGATAAAATGAAGACTATTTCTATACAATTGTTCTTTCCAGTTGTTGGGATCAGACATAGTACTCCTTATCCTTGTTTTTCTTATTTTTGCTGGAGCTTTTAGAGCTGTTGGGTTGCTTTTCCTTAATCACAGCCCCATTGGACTGTGCTGAGTTACTGATGTAGTTTCGACTCTCATCAACATGATAGGAGCCTTCATCTCGGTTCCTGTACTTGTACATAGCGTAGAGGAGGATGAGAATGCACAGAGCAGCTGCTGCTACGATCCCAACCACCATGCCAGTCGTGCTGCTGGATTCCCGAACCACCTCTTCAGAACTTGGGTATCCTCCCCGTCCTGGTTTGGTGGGACTTGCTGTAAGCAGATGATGAAAAAAAAAATATTTATGTAATGCAAAGTAGAAAATCACCTAGCCATTATCTAACTGTAACACTATTGCTTTGGAAAGCTGGTTTCACTTTAGGATTCTGGAATCAATCCAGGAATGTTAGGCAAATCAGTTTCTCTCTGCTTCATACCCAACCATTCTCCAAGGAACTATCTGGTAAAGAGAATCAACTTTACATTATGCTGATCTGACAATCTAAAACCTAATCTGTTTAGAAAAGTCTTTCTTGTGCACAATTTCATTATGCTAGGAGAGAGAAAATATTAGATTCTGCAATTCTATTACATATGATCTGCTGACATTTATCTTGAAATCAGCAAAATAACCAACAACATATCAATGCTTATATATGTAAAGCATTTATTACTGATGGAAAAATTACACATGAGGAATAAATATTCTACCACAGCATCCACTTAGGCAACAAGGGTTCTAGGTATATCTGGGCAGATTAAACCCATGAATAAACTGGTATAGGAAACAAAATGTAAGTTTTTGATATATTTCTCATATTCCTTTTCAACATGTTATGAAGAGCAGTCCACCTTTTTGTTACGGTTTAATGTGTTGTTGTATTGATAGTCTTTGTTAGTATCCTTGAGGGTGGGTGGATGAACAGTGTAATTGTATTAGAAAGAGAAACTGAACAGGAATTTTGAATATACATACATACACACACATACATATATTCTTTTTTTAAAAAAAACATATGAAAATAAGAAAAGGGTAAAAATGGACTGGAAAAGGTGAAAAGATGATAAAGAAGAGTGTTAACTACACATTTTAGGGAGGAAAAGAGACAGGAAACCCTAGAAAGAAAGGGCAGACCCAACCAAAGCATTTCAGGTGAAGCAAAGGGGTTCAGTCAAAGAAGAAAAGTATAAGAGAAGAAAAGAAAATCACAGCAGTGCGTATGGGGGAGGAAGAAGAGGGACCAGTGCTAAGAAATAAACAAGTAAGCCTGATAAATAGGGGCCCAAAGGAGGCAATTTTAGAATTTAGAAGGTGAACTGCATGAGGAAACTCCCAATTATTAGTTTCTGCTCTGAGGAAAGCAGCAGCAGCAGTAGACAACTGCATCTACTTTGCTACCACCGTCACTATCTGTTTCTCCTCTTTCTACTCCCTTCTTGCATCCTCTCAAATATTCAGCATGAAGGAAAGCCCCTATTCTAAGTCTCAGAAAACTCTCTTGTTCTCTGTTCTTCTTTGCTTTAGATACTTAATGAACATGGGTATTAAAGGTATTTCTTTCCAGTCTAATAAACCTTTGGCTATGATATGCACTTTGCACTGCACCTGTGTTTTGGCCTGCCCCCTGCCCTCTCCAGAAGACATCCACGAGTCTTGTTTAAAACTTCTTCCAATCCCTAGTAGGATAGTGACAAGTGACAGGACCCTCCAGGTGTTGCTTTTTTGGAGATGCCTTTTTGTGGATCCCCAACAAGGAGTCAAGATAATTATTAAAAAAAGCTTTGGCTGAAGCAGTATAACATCCATTTCAGCTTAGTAAGTTTTCCAACAACATGCTTAGGTGATTATCTATCTTAAGTCTACATAGATTTTTCTCAGGTTTTCTCTTCTAGGATTTTCTAGACAGCTAAGCTTCCATTTCTAAGGTTAGGATAAACTAGGCTGGTTAGAAACTACAACATCTTTCTTTTAATTTAATTCTTCATTCTATGCCCAGCATTATGTGGAAATTCATCTGAGCTGGATATGTCAACAATTGTTTTATAATTCACTGTGAAAGGATAACTCTATAGGAACAGCTATAGAAAATGAAATTAGGAGATTTATTGTGCTGAATGTGATTCTGGAAATTACTTTCTGTTCAAGGAAGAATGGAACATGATGAAAAGAGATGATACTACCTGACAGGCTATATATCATCTTTGAATGTAGGCATTTTAAGCAAATGCTGTCAATTAGATTTCGATTAATTGGCAATAAAAAAACAACTTTCAAACTTATTTTACAGTAAAATGTTTCACTGAATACCAGGTACAAAGGTATAATACTGAAAAAATAATAATTTTTTCTTAAAAATAATCTGAAATTGCTGGCATTGTTTCACTTTAAACAACATTTCACAATCATCTCACTCCATCTGTTTCAAGAAGACAGAACCACTTAATTAACTTGAAGCTGTTCCTGGCATTGTCAGCGTAACAGCTTCTAATATTGGCTGTGGAAATGAGGTGGAAACTGCAATGAAGACACAGTTTTGTTTTCTTCATTGCCTTAATTAAAAAAAACCCCACCTTTTCCCAATATTATCAATATTGGTTGTTTTTCACATCAACATATCTAATGGGGTTGGGGTTTTAATATATTTTAATTACTGTTTTATTGTTTTAATTTGGGGCACTTATTTAATTCGTTTTTAACTTTTATATTCTGTTTGTATTTATTGCCCTGTACACCGCCCTGAGTCCTTCGGGAGAAGGGCGGTATAAAAATGTAATAAATAAATAAATAAAATAAATAAATAAATATAAAGTATGCGCCAGAAATACTACATAACTATAACAATGGACTGGACATTTTTCAGAAGTAAGAAAAGTTAGTTAGGTCTACAAACATTACTCTCGGAAGGAATATAAAACATTTTAAAATTCCTAAACTTCTAAATTTTAAAGAGAGAACTGTTCAAGCCTCTGATTGTATTTCTGGCCAAATGCTTAAAAGGATAACTGGAATCTCCTGATTTCAAGGCATAGATGTATGTATCCTGCGGTTTGGTATCACTCTATTCTGATATTCTTGAGGAAGATATTCCCATAATGTTCTACAGAATCAAAATTTTAAAGAGAAGTGAAGAGTTTTTGTAAGCAATCTTGGGAATAGCCATGTCCAGATGGGGTGTGTGTGACTGGTTATGGTCAAACCAGTCAGTGTGTGAAAAGAACACTGCACCATGGTGATAAAACCCCTCCCTTTTCTATACATATATCATGACAATGCATGCCATTTCAAAAGGGGCAGAGCAACTACAGATGCCCCTACTTGAGTATAGGTTTTTACTGAAAAGATGGGAAAATATACTTGTCATAAATAATAAGATACATTGTACTACAAAAGGAGCTAGTGTTTTTAGTGTCAGTTATGCCACTTGGAGTTTTTCTTCATGTCTCTGAAATAAACTGTAAATGTTTTTTTACATCAGTTTTACAACATTCCTGAGAAGCTGTTCTATGATTTTAGAGCTATTCCAATGCTACACTTTTATTATATAACCCACAAGTATTGTCCTTTTATATATGTACCTGGATTTTTAAGTTCAACAAAAGCATTGTGATATGAACCTTGTTGCAGCTATTAAACTGAAAAGCAAGTATGAATCAAACTTTGCTTAAATTTGCTCATAGGATACTCACAGAATATTTGTTTAAAAACAGCAGACTACTAGGGGTATGGTTATCAATTTAACTGTTACAGCTTTTCATTAGAATAGGAGATATTTGCAAAATAATTCTCATAGTTTCCTGAGTTCCTTTGAGGGAGGGCTGTTTTGATAATATTTTTTTCTTTATATTATAAAGATATTTTCAGGCCATCAAAACTTTGTATTCCTTAAAAGGATTGTTGCTAACCCAGTTCCTGACAGCAATTCAATGAATACTGAACAGTGTCTGCCAACATACTGTATCTTTATTACTCTGAAAAAAAATTATGACTGCATTATTGAATGTTGAAAAGAAACCAACATAATATCAGTACCTTACTTTATTGTCCAAGCAATGGCAGATGAAAAACTGGTAATTAGTCCAGTGCTATAGATTTAAGACCATAAAATGAATAGATTGGAAAGAATCTCTTGTGACTGTGATAGAAAGAAACACCTGCTGAGGGTGAGTGGAAAGTCACACAATATAATTCCTGAGAGTGGAATGAAAATGTTAGGCATTCTGACTACTATGGGCTCTTTTGCATATGATCAGTGAGATGAGTATGCTGTACTTGGTTTCATTCAGTTTTTTCTCTCCACTCACCACTGTTATGCATCCTTCTAAATTATATTACATACCCTGTTGGGTGGGATTAATTTTTGTATTCCTGTTTGCATTTCTGCAGCCATGAAATAACTTGTGCAGAACAGTCACACTTGTTTAGACTTATCCACTACATATCACAGGCTTATTATAATTCTTGGCAGTTCTTTCAGGAGAAAGAAAGAAAAAAGGACTATTGCCAATGTCCATTGTTCATTAATACTGTGAAAAGAAAATGGAATTGCAGATTCCTGGAGTGTTTGAAAATTGAGATTAGCAAAAGCTTTTATTAACAAAAATACAGTTTAAGACCTTCTCTTGGTTCATACTCATGCCTTTGCATGTATCAAATGGAAATAGGGGGATTAGAAAATTATTCACAAGATTACATACATTTTCTCTGCCTATTTACTCATCAACTTTTACATGGGGGTGGGTATGAGTTGAATTGCTTATTAGTATACTCTCTGGTAGGCTTTCAATCTGGGAGCAGTTGAAAACCCAAAAGCTCTCTGAGATGGATCACCTTATCTAAACTTCATTTCACTGGGACATTTATACTCCAGGACTTCTTCGCATTACACATCTACAATATATATCCTCCGAAGATTTTGCCTTGTTACTGAAATCTTTAAATGGAGTTGGGGCAAGATTACGATACTAGATAGATTTAAATCTTATGAGAGGGAATTACTCCTTATCTTAAAAAAAATAGGAGCTACCAAATCTCCCCCCACTCTTATCAGTATTTGTGATTCTGAAAAGTAGCATTTTGAAGCAGAGAACATAAGTGATGATGGGTAATGCTGGAAAGAGCTAGACTAAAAGACAGCACTGAGGTACTAATCCTAGCAGCATAAGAACAGGCACTAAGCACCAGATAAAAGCAAGAGTCTACCATACTACTACAGACAGGGCACAAGGTAGAGATTATGCAGAGAGGCCTCAGAGACAGTTCCACATACAGTGGCAGAGTGTAAGAAGTAGTCAGGAACAGCATATCCTGAGCAGCACAACCAAATAGTAGGTATTGTCTACAGGAGCATCTGTATAGTGTACAGGCTAGGCTATCCCAAGTCCAGATGGGAGATTTCAAAGAAGTTCAGTGAGAGTAACAGTGCTATGATCTGTGGGGCTTTCAGATACAGATAGACAGCTAGGTACTGGCCAATCAACCAGAAATTATAGGAGTAGACAAGATGCTTGACTGATATTCCTAAGAAATTAAGCCTTCTGTTGGATTCCTAATAAAAGAAGTATCTTAAAGACCACATAGTGTTTACTTTGGAAATTACTAGCATGTAGCCAAATAAAGTAATTTGGGGTACAGTTTTGAAATGTTTGCCAAATGGATTGGATTATGATGTCAGGTTGCAACCTTTTTCTGCTTACTTTAGACCTAAGTAAGCAAGAATTAAGATTTTGCAGAATCTGAATCATATAAACAGGGGTGTCAAACTGCCGGCCCATGGGCTGGATGCATCATGACGAAACTGTGCTCACCCCATTGCCAGCAATGTAAAAAAAGTCACGATACGTCGCGAGACATCACGTGATGTTGCAAGTTTGACACCCCGATACAGAAGGTATGATCACCCTGGAAAACTGTCACTGAAAAAGGAAAGGAAAACAGGATTAACGACAATTTTTCAAGAAGAAAAAGCAGTGCAATCTTTCCAGTGTAGGAATTAAAAATTCCATTTAGAATTTAGGAAACTCAGAAAAGGGAGAAAGTTAGGCTAGAATTTTCCCATGGGCAGAGAGATTTAAAAAGAGAGAATATGTTTACTTGTTGTTCTCAACTACATCCTGTAAGGGCACAATCACAATTTTAAGAGCTCATCATTTTTCATTATTTCATGTCAGCTAGCCAGTGAGGGCTAAAAAAGCATTTCCTTATGGAGGTGGGCTATTGTGACAGGAGTGATAACAAAGTGGGTTGCAACTTTGGGAAACAGAATAATCCAGAACAACTTGCTCTGCTCAGTCTGTAGGATGTAAGAGGCCAAGATCCTAAACATAATGTTTGGCAATAATAACATGAGTATCTCTACTCCATTGTCAGCCCATCACCCAATTCTTATTGAAGAGATTAAATTAGACCCTGACCTGCGTTCATTCCGCCGGGACCTGAAGACTTGGCTCTTTGAGCTCTCTGGCCCAGGCTGAGAATTTTAACTGGGGTTTTATTTTCAGGGATAATTTAATCTTTTTAATTGTCTTTTAACTTTTGTATTTTGTATTGGTGTGATTTTAAAATGCCCTGTAAACCGCCCTGAGTCCTTCGGGAAAGGGCGGTATATAAATCTAATAAAATTAAAAAATAAAATAAAATTAAATATGTATGTAATTTAGCCTAAGTCCTTGTCTAAAGTGGGCTGTAAATCTTACAAAATTTAATAACCAACTTAATATCCTTTATAAACACTGCAGTGCAAATTAAACTGTTTGCCCATCAATTGCATAATGGTAAACAAAATCCCATGAGGTTATAAAAATCCAAATGAAGTTGTTGTAATCCCATGTTCTAAAACTGCACCATTTCTTAAAAAGAATATAGTTGTACTTTCTTTTACCCTAAATAAATATTTGCAGGTTGCTTTATAATTTTATGATTGTGTGAGCAAGTGGAAGCATTAGAAATAGCAATAGTAAATTGTCATTTTTTGAATGCAGAATTTCTGAGATTTAATCTCCTAACCTTAGCTGGGAAAGTTTCCTGCCTGAAAATTTGGAAAGCAGCTGCTATCAGTCAGAACAAAGGCTACAAAATTGGTCTACAATCATGGTCTGATTGGCTGTAAAGTAGATCCTATCAAAAATTGGCATACTGTGCAATACAGAGAAGTGGAGAGAGAGGGGGAAAGGAATCTGAAATTCTTAAAGGCAGAATTTTGAAAGTAGTATTTCCCATAAGCACATCTTTGGCCTCATGCATGGATTTCACTGCAGGTAGAAACTTGGGCACCTATGTCTTCCTAAAGCTGTCTACATTCATTGATTTTAAGATGAAGGTCCTTTCTGGGAACATGTTTATGGCAGTGTGGTAGTTTTATACACATTTTAAGTCCTAGGTTCAATCTTGATTATTTTTACCTAAGAAAAATAAATCAAACACTGTACATATCTACAAGAGGGGGTTTAATTATCTAGCCTGGCAAGAGGACATGTGAAAAGGCTATATCAACAGAATTATGGTTATGATAAAACCATGGAAAGTATAATTCCGCTATTTGACATTGGTCAAGCTTCATCTCAGATGGACACAAGGTTTTATATAAATTGACACATATACAAAGAAGTGTAATGGGGATTATTATGAACTAGAAACTCTCCTAGAAGAACTGAAAGGACTCTGATTTGAGGGGTAATATAAGCAAGTTTCAAGTATGTGATAAGAAATTGTCCCAGAATGTCAAACATGGTATAATGTAATTAATTTACAGAGGGGCAGATTGAGTGGTTTTTTTTAATGTATAGGAAGAGTATTTGGTAGCGAAATTATTTATGGAGGTGGATGTTTCTCCTTTTTGGAGGTGTTTAAGAAGAGAATTCATAGAACCTGCCTTAATTGGATTCCTTGAACTGAACTGGAGTTGGTATCAAAGGCCTTTCCAAATTCTATGGTTCTAGAAATTGGAAATAATTTCTTGCTACTGTTGCTTAAACAATCTTGACTAAATAGATTAATAATCTGATCTAAAATATATTTTATTATATGCAGGTTTGATGCTATCTATGGGGAAGAAGCTGGTATACATTTGGAATATCTTTGAGAATTCCACCTGTCAATATCAGATTGAATAATATAATATACATGAATAATTTGGTATTAGCAATAGCAATAACACTTAGACTTGTATAGTGCTCCATAGTGCTTTACAGCACTTTATGAGTAGTTTATAATCTCAGCATATTGCACTCTACAATGTGGGTCCTCATTTTACTGACTTCAGAAAGATGGAAGGCTGAGTCAACCTTGAGCCCCGTCGGGATTGAACCCCTGGCTATGGGCATAGTCAACCTGTAATACTGCATTCTAAACATTGTGCCCCCAGGAATCTCAGATTCACAAAATATTTTTGAAGATCTTCTAATAGTTATCTTTATAAATATTCAGCTGGGATTAAAAGGTCACTGTTGAATGCATAATGAATTCAATTCATGAAGGAAGCAAAAATGTGCACATATCAGTCTGGTTCTATTATGCCTATCAAATACTAAACTGGACATGTAAGAAATAAATCTGTAATGGAAAAGACTACAATGATATAAAAATGACAGCAGTGTCTCAATCATATCAGGATCAGGAAGAGGAACTAAGAATTATCTCCATGGGATGACTTTGGTTGTAGATAAGATAAATTATTTCTAGTCTACTGATTCATCTTAACTACTTTCCATCTTCAAATAATGGAATATATCCTTATTATTCAAACCCATACTTGAGGAGATATGCTCAAGAAGCAGGCACTACAGATTTGCTCTCCTTATATAGAGTACATGCAGACAGGAACGGAAAGGTTGTAATGTAAGAGCAAAGAATGGGCAAGACATATGATTTGATTTTTCTCTGCATAAATACTGTTTGTGTGATATTTTTGTGTATTCCATTGTAAACTGTACTTTATATGGTTTGGTCACTTTTATTCTGGTTTTATTTTTATTCAGTGTTTCATGCACTGTTTGATTATCAGGCTGCTGACTCCATTACATTTTCATTTCCTATATTTTTTGCAAGTCACATCTTTGCATTCATTATTTATTGAAATGCAGGTGCATAGCAAGCAACATCAGAGACCTTCTGGCAGTGACAATCCTGATAGGCTATTCCTCCCAGGGAATGATACTATGCCTTACTTTCTAAATAAATCAAAAATTAATAAATCAAACTATAAATCAGCAATTGCAGAGATATAGATGCGGACCCTTATGTTGACTTAAGAATTTACTATACATCAAAAACACTTATCCATAAGCATTCACATCTGATGTGCAATTATTATCTCTGCATCTATAACAACTTACCAAAACGAACACTGTTTGTGATGTCAAAAGAGGAAGAAACGTGTCCCCACTCTCAGCCCAGCTGCTGCTCTAAAGCAGCGTGCCTATAAGTGTAAAATCTCGGCTCTCTCTCTCTCTTGCACTATGAATGTGCAGTGATTTCTTTGTCACCAGTTCTATATCCATGACTATATAGGAAAGGTACATGATTTTGTGTCCTCTCAATGTATCTATATACCAGCCAGTTTTTTTTATATAATGAAAGGCACATGAGCAGGATTGTATTGTGTCTAATCTTGTAGTATTCAAACACCCTCACAGAGGCAAAATATCAGAGCTGAAATATCTTTTCAAAGCAATGCACAACAACACTAGAAATGTTGCCTCCTCTCAGGAGATACTGTATTTTCTCAGGAGACAACAAGGAGAGTCCGTTACGTGTGCGGAGATGGAAAAAGAAAGAGGGAGGGAGGAAAGGAAGGATGAAGCAAGTTATTCTAATACAGAAGGAAATAATGATGGGATGTTGTTTAAACCTTTGGAGGAAACCATTGCAGCTAATAGAGTTCATAACCTTTAACTCACAAACGAAGTGCTTTTCCAAAATAGGTAAATGAATTAGTCCAACACAGAAAGATAAGCAAATCTTAACTTGTAGAAGACTGAGATTTCACAATTCTTAACATCTATTTTTAGGACTCTATAAGCCACTTGTTAATACATTAACTCAGGGGTGTCAAACTCAATTTCATTGAGGGCCACATCAGCATTGCGGTTGCCCTCAAGGGGCCGGGTGGGTATGGCCAGGATGGGCGTGGCCTACTGGGTGGGTGTGGCTAGAGTGCATATGACCTACTGGGTGGGCGTGGCCAGCTCTACATCGTTCGCATCAAGGGTGCCTATGGGGGCCTGGGCAGGAGTGGGACAGATCTGAGGGTTTCTGGCAGAAGGAGGGTCTCTGGGCCAGGGCCAAGGCAGTGGGGGCCATTCCCTCACTGTTTCCAGGATGGCTTCGTGGGCCACATGAAAGCACTTCGCGGGCCGGATCCGGATCCGAGCCTTGTGTTTGACATGTCTGCATTAACTAATAAATCATATAATAGTATATCAATACTATGTTAATCATTACATAATTCTGTTATATTGTGATAATGTGCAGCATAGTACCCTGTGTTTGTGTGAATGGACATATATAAAATTCTAAGTACATGAGGCCCACATAAAGTAAGTTGTGGAGGCAGAAAAGTTGTCCCTAAAATAACAGAACAAAGGCAATTGCATTCAATAGGAAAAGGGTGTGGCTAAAATGCCAAGGTATGACTGGCCCAGCTTTGATGGACTAGTCAAAACTTGTTTGAAGGTATATAACTGTATGGGAATGGTGATACTTGGGAGCCAATACACTGAACAAGCATCTAACCTAGTTTTCCTAGAACTCAACCTAACCTGACAAGTCAGATTATGAGTTACAAAAATGTGCATGAAGTTGTGAATGTGTTAATAAATGCAGCTTTTACTTCCAGAAATACAAATTGTAAACCTGCATTTGATTCTATGTCCTTTGAAACATCGGATAAAAAACAAAATACAAATAGCACTGAGGTGCTTTCTGGCCCTGATAACTGTAATAAAAATAAGTGTGAAATATGGATCATGGTAGTTATTTGCTTATATGAATATATCTAATAAATATACTCTTGCTGTTTCAATACATGGAATCTACTGAAGTATTATAAATTAGATGTGTTTATACTTTTGATTCCCAGAACTTGAAATGGCCTCATGAATCATGAAAAACAATCCTAGCAGGAAATTTATTAATGTGCAAATATTTATAAATATCTGTTTTCTAGAAAAAAATGTAGGAATTAATGATTTCAGAGTTGGCTTAATTGCTCAAACATTACATATCAACAATAAAGTAGACCAGAAAATTAAAACAATCTTGGAAGAAGGTAGGGACAAAATACTTCCATAATCTTCCAAAAATTTGCACTGTTGCATCTAGATCAAAATGAGTCAAAATTGACTTTCTACTGTCTCCAATAGGGCAGCATGGTGGCTCAGTGATTAAAAACACTGGGCTTGTTGGCTGGAAAGCCGGCAGCCAGGTTCAAGACCTGAGTGCCATGTGATAGGGTGAGTTCCTGTCCTTGCCTCAGCTCCTGCCAACCTAGCAGTTCAAAAGTATGCAAATTTGAGTAGATAAATAGATGCCACTTTGATTGGAAGGTAACAGCACTCTGAATTCTTTTAAGTAATCTGTAATATATTTCTTGGTCTTTATAAAATAAATCTAATGAAGAATATGGGGAAGCAATCAGCTCAGTGAATCAATGGTCTCAGATTCAACCCATGAATTGCTTGTTGTTGTTGTTAGCTGCGAAGTTGTGTCCGACCATTGCGACCCTATGGACAATGTTCCTCCAGGCCTTCCTGTCCTCTACCATCTTCTGGAGTCCATTTAAGCTCATGCCTACTGCTTCAGTGACTCCATCCAGCCACCTCATTCTCTGTCGTCCCCTTCTTCTCTTGCCCTCAATCTTTCCCAGCATTAGACTCTTCTCCAGTGAGTCCTTCCTTCTCATTAGGTGGCCAAAGTATTTGAGTTTTAGCTTTAGGATCTGGCCTTCTAAAGAGCAATGCTAGAATTGCTAGAGGACCAATTAGATGATGGAAAAATCCTTCATCTGAAGCTCTGAGGAACTGCCTAAAAGATCCGCATCCTGGTGTCACCAGGTGTAACATACCAAAGATCCTGGAACTTCAAAATTTTTATAGCCATTGTGGTTATGGATAAAAATGAAAATATTTGTTTAGAAAATTTATATGGCTGCCCAATTCATTCATGGTGACTCTAGGTTGTTCACAAAGATAAAACCCCTGTACAAAAACGAATAAACCTCCACTCTTTGCTGACAAGAATCAGTTCAGCCACTTTATGGGCTCTGTATCACTTTGGGGTCCACTTTGGGGTCCTCTGTATCACTCTGGGGTCCCCATTGGCAGAACCACCACCATCTTCAGGTCTTTGTGAAAGTGTGTCAAAATGGGAGCCAATCTTATCTCCACAGGAAAAAAAACCAATTCAAAATTGCTGCACAAAGCAAACCCCTTTCTTGTCTTATTTCTTTATCTTTTTATAATTATCTTTTGTTGCAGATAACACAGACATGTCAAACTCATGATGTCACATGATCATGCAACATATCAGGATAATAATAATAATAATAATAAGTTGGAAGGGACCTTGGAGGTCATCTAGTTCAACCCCCTGCTCAGGCAGGAAACCCTATACCATTTCAGGCAAATGGCTGTCCAGTCTCTTCTTAAAAACCTCCAGTGTTAAAGAGAAAATGTATGTTAAAACTTTTCAATAAAAAAAAAACCTCCAGTGTTGGAGCATTCACCACCTCTGGAGGCAGGTTGTCCCACTGGTTAATTGTTCTAACTGTCAGGAAGTTTCTCCTTAGTTCTAGGTTGCTTCTCTCCTTGACTAGTTTCCATCCATTGCTTCTTGTCCTGCTTTCAGGTGCTTTGGAGAATAGCTTGACTCCCTCTTCTCTGTGGCAGCCCCTGAGATATTGGAACACTGCTATCATGTCACCCCTCACCCTTCTCTTCGTTAAACTACACATACCCAATTGCAGCAACCGTTCCCTATATGTTTTAGCCTCCAGTCCCCCAATCATCTTTGTTGCTCTTCTCTGTACCCTTTCTAGAGTCTCGACATCTTTTTTACATCGTGGTGACCAAAACTGGACAAAGTATTCCAGGTATGGCCTTACCAAAGCACTGTAAAGTGGTATTAGTACTTCACTTGATCTTGATTGTTTTGGTTTTGCCATTGCCGGCAATGGGGTCAGTGTGGCTTCTGGATGACACATCCGACCCACAGGGCAGCAGTTTGACACCCCTGAGATAACAGAACTGTCCTTTAAAAAAGAAACTGCATGATAAAATCTTAACAATGGAAGCAACTGTATATCTTAGAAGTTGTTGTCAGTCATTCATTCATGCACATTGCATGAATGAGTGTTTGTGATCATCAGTCTTGTCAAAGATGCATTTCAACCTCCCCTTACCTTCCTCCTAAAAGAAGCAGAGATGGTCAGCTGTAATTTGAATATTGGCTGAACTGTTTATCAGATTACAAGGTATTCTCTATTATCTACCTACATATACAGAGATCTCTCAATGTTCATAAACAAATAATAGTTTCCTTATAGAGATTTCATAGTGTGGTTGCAAACCTATTTTCAGTTTCACATCTATGAACTCTGCCATGGCAAAATGCCTTCTGCTCAGCAGAAATATATACAGTTCCAAGCAATCGGCAAGAGCTGTCAGTCATAGATGTATTTTTTTCTTTTGGAGGGCTCAAAACTTAAATCCTAAAATCTCTGCTTTTTTAATATCTCTTCTACAGGATCTTTAATAAACGTATTGCTTAAAATATCCCACTGTCATATAATTAATTAGTTGTTTTTGAAGATAGTTTAATAAAAATAATAGAAGAAACCTAAATAGCCAACTAAGTAGCCTTTAGTAGGAGTCTTTATCTCTCTTTCTTTCTCTCATACATAACAGATACATATACACTGAGAGAATTATATTGGCAATTCCTATCTGGGACCCAAGAGAATGAATTTTGCTTCATCATCAATACAGGCTGAAATGAAAGATTCTTTCATCACTGCTACATGCAAAGAATAAAAATAAAAAGTAAGTAATAAAAAAGTTGACTAACCTAACCCACCTGAGCTCGTCTCACAGGGATCAATGTCCTCATCATCACTGGGGCATTCAGCTGAGGCCACCAAGATGTCATCTGTGGTCTGCAAATAAATAAGAGAATCCATTGGATCAATCAAGTCAGTCTTCACTTCTGTCAAGACAGGCACAATTGTAACAGATGCTAGGAGACTCATAACATTCTGTAAGATTTTTTTAATGGTGATGTAAGATCCTTTTTTTATTTGAGAGCTAACAAAAGATTATGTCACAAATCCACTGAGACATTGCGTTGCTCTCTACCTCTCTGACCATGACAACATCTTATTCTTGTTTCTCTCTTCTCTGCACCATTTAATTTGCTTTGTTTCCTTTGTTTACAACAGCTGGAAAACTTTCACTACTCCACAGCCCTCCAGAAGCATTTTAATCAAATCTCACTTATGTGACTATCTGGTTTGCTCTGACATTATTTTAATTGCTCTTCACCTCTGACCAGGTATTTGCTGATAGGAGAGTTTGATAGAATTGACATCTCCCCAAATTATTCTTTTTGTTAAGTATTATTATTTTCATTAGGCAATACACTAAGGTCCAAAATATGCCTTATACATTTGTCTAGGATATCTAACCACTGAAGCACAGCATCATTTATATTAAAAAAATCAGATACTGGTAAATGCCTTCTGCTTTTTCATATATATATATATATATATATATATATATATATATATATATATATATATGTGTGTGTGTGTGTGTGTGTGTGTGTGTGTGTGTGTGTGTGTGTGTGTGTGTGTGTGTGTGTTCTGTAACATCCCTAATATATGCAGTATGTGAATGTGTATGTAGTTAGTTAGCCACACAAGAGATCAGGAATTGAATAGTTGCTCTGCATTGTCAACATTCATAATCTGCAGGACCTTAGAAGCAGAGAGGAGATAATGAGGCTGCTGAGAATTGCTATTCAACAAGATAGTGATAAACCAAGACAAAAGGAACTAACAATCTAATTAAGTACAAGGCTGTTTTATATCAGTTTCATCCATGGTAAAAAGAAGTTGCAGATATATCTGATTCCTGTTCTACCTTTCTAGTTACCACAAAAAACAAAATGAATACTATTCAGCTTCATGATATAGCACAGAGTAGCATTTGCTAGGGCTTCAGTTTTGTCCTCTTTAATTGGAAGGTGAAAGATGGATGAAAGATCTCTTTGGCAAAAATGAATGCTAGTCATTAGTAGTAGTAACCATGATAAACACCCATAATTTGCAGGGCAGCTGCTCAGAGAGCTTCCATTAACAGCAGATTTCAAAGCTCTCTGCTTTCCAGCTCTGTGTAGTGGAATGACCTACAGATTGACAGAAACACAGTGATACATCCATAAATTAAGGTATCTCTTGGCTGAATAGTCAATATTATCTAGTATTGTTCTTTAATTCAATTAGTTTTATTTTTCTTTTAGACAGTAAAAAGGAGGCAGGTGTGTCAAAATTCTTTCAACTGTTTTCCTGTGTGGTCTAATATAGAACACATTGGCCTAATTTAGGTATCACAACACAATAGAATTTTGCAGTAATTAAAAATTACATATTTTTACATTATTTATAACCAATCTTTCCTTGCAGGAACGCTACATACAAGAATCCTAGATATGTATTGCAGCTGTTAAAAGAGCCAATGCAAATCTTGTGCTGCATCCACAGAGATATACTATTGACATTACAGGAAGTTCTATGCTGCCTTGGTTAGACTATACCTGGAATATTGTGCCCAGTTTTGGTTGCCACAATATGAGAAAGATATTGAGGTACCAGAAAGAGCATGGAGAAAAGCAGAGAAATGGTGGAAGGCTTGGAGTATACATCGTATGAAGAACATTTTAAAGATGTGGATATGTTTAGTCTAAAGAAAAGAATACTAAAGGGAGTCATGATAGCAATCATTTAATATTTCAACAAATGTCACATGGAAGAGAGTGTGAATTTATTCTTTGTACTCTCTGAAAGTAGGACAAAGCCAGTGGATGAAAGCTTTACAGAGAGAGATACAAGCTCAATACCAGGAGTAACCTTTTGACTATGAGAATTATTTAGAAGTAGAATAGCCACCTGCCTCATGTAATTGTGTGTGTTCCAATATTGGTGGTTTTCAAACAAAGGCTGGATAGCTGATCTTTGGGATAATCTGAGGGTTTCTGCCCTGGTTAGTGGTATGGACTAAAAGACTTCCAAGGTCACTTCCAACCCTATGATTCTAAAATATCCTTTCCCCATTATATATTGTATTTTAAAAAATAATAACTCACGCCTTTATATCAGTACACTTACGCTATACCACTGGAAGTGTTCCACTTGGGCCTGCCTCTGAAGACCGGCTACAAACTGTAATTGGTGCAGAAGGCACTGGTCCATTTATTAGCTGGTGCACATTACCAGGAGCACATTATAGCTCCTGATTGGCTTCCCACAGTTTTTCAGGCACAAACTGCTGGTTTTAATCAGTAAAACCCTCTGGGATGTATCACTTATTTACTTACATGCTGACTTATTTATTTAACAAGAGTATATAGCAGACATGTCAAACTCGCAACATCATGTGATGTCGCGCAACGTATTGGGACTGTTTTGCCATTGCTGGCAATAGGGTGGACGCAGCTTCTGTGTGACACATCTGGCCCGCAGGCCGGCAGTTTGACACCCCTGGTATATAGCTACTCAGTTACCAACAGAACTCTGGGCACTGAGCTAAAATATAACTTGGCATGTAAATCAATGAATAGAACGAGGTTGATACCACTGTAAAAACACCTTGCTAACACATCTCACACCCTTATTCTGGATTCTGGGGAAAAAGTCAGGTCTTCCTGCCTCCTGGAAGGCCCAAAGGGTCAGAGCCAACTTAATCTCAGGGTGAAAGCAATACCTTGTCAGATGAGCATTCTTTTTAGGACCCACCAGTCAGGATCACTGAAGAGACTCAGACCATGCCCACTCGGCTAAATGTACTCTGATGGGCAGAAACTATGAGAGATAGGTGGAGCTAGAAGTAAATAGTCTTAGGTATCATTGGGGCTGGAATCTACCATCTGATTTCCTTATCCTAAGAATATCCACTTTCATAAAGTAAAGTGTTCATAAATATTCAAAGGCAATTGCTTCACAATAGCTATATCTGACTTTTGAACAGCATCCTTAAAGAAGATGTTTGCTGCCTTCTTGCACATTTAACAAGAATTAAAATACCAAAAAAGTAGGAAAAAAGGAAATAAAAAAGGACTGTAGGGTCCTTTATACTTCTGCTAATTTGTAAACATATAACTTATTTGAATATTTTTTTTATTATTTATGGTTGACTACAGGTGGTTAACAAATGGAATGAATTCATACCATGAGGAAGATTGGCAGAGAAGTAAGATTAAAATTGCTAACAGAAATTAAAGGCAATTTAAGGATGTGATTATTGGTCATTTCCTACCTAGTCCAATATCAAACAGTCAGCAGTATTAATTCTTGCAATATTATTATTTAGCATATTACATCCTCCCATTAATTACACTTTCTAAATAAAAAAGCTTATTGTATATTTACTTATTCACAATATTGTTTATAAATAGTGCATTGCTTAAACTTCCTGCAGTATTTTAAAGTAGCAAAATGCATGGATAATATTTCAAATGTTTGTATTTTTAGTGCTTTTCCAATCCCTTCCTTGTAATAAAATAACAGCAGCTATTTAGCCATCACTTTTTCTTCCGTTCTGAACATATTACAATCCTGAGCCATAAGATAAATTTGCTGAAAACTAATATCTGTTTTTTTTTAAAAAAAAGAAAGAAAGAAAAGAAAGAGAAAAAAAGTAACATAAAACGATTGGATTTCTAGCAGAAAACAACAGGGTATGAAAAATTAGGATGGAGTTCATGTGGAAAAAAAAATTTCATTTCAGGAGGCTAGATTAACTGAGCAATTTTCTCACCAAGACTGTGTAATTTAAATTTAATTTACTGAGTGCGAAGCTGATCTTTCTGACTGGCTGCTGAGAATTGTGGTAGAAAGAAAGAAAGGGAAAAAAAACCAAAACCTCAGATATGTCACATTAATCAATTCCATCCTTCAGCTTTCTTTTCCTCTTGCTTATAACGTATTTTATATACAATAAAATTAAACCACACACAACAGCATTGATCTCATGTTTACTGCTTGACAGTTTTTCCCTTGGAAAAAAGGGTTCTGCACTGTTGAAATGTATACTCTACTTTTCAAGAAAATAAGAAATTACAGGTTTGCACTAATTAGATTTGCTTTCTAAATCCATATTTAAATGTATATTTTCACCTAACTTTTATAAAGCTATTCTGATCCATTTAAACTGCCAGTAGTAGCACTGTACCATCAGAAGATGTATCAATTCTAGTGGGTAATCTGGTTTTGATTCACGTTAATCTGAACAATGGTGGTGGGGTGATATTTTCATATTGGAATTTGCAAAATTTTACACGTCCTAAGCATGTTAAGGAAGAGCAGAAGTAGACACTCCTACAAAGATGCCCACTTGCTGATTATAGAAAGAGGAGATATTTAGGCAGGCATTTGGTTTAAAATGTTTCCTACCATCTGTATCTTTGTTTGCTCTCCCTAGTTGAGGAAAGATAATTTTCTCAATATCCTGTTCATTCAGACCTCCAAATTATTCTGCTATCAAGATTTTATTTTGTTTTTTAATTTACACCATATCTTCCAATCAAGTGTTCAAGGTGTTTCCATTTCCTATTTTCCCCTATAACAACCCTGTGAAGTCAGTTGAGTTTGAGAGAGTGACTGATTCAAGGTCACAAGTGAGCTTTTATGGGTCTCCTGTCTACTAATCCAACATCTTAGCTACTAGGCCACATGAAACACTATCAAGCTATCTGCTTAGTAAATCACTGAATCCATAACCATATTTAGCTATTTTGGTATAAAATCAAGTATATTTCAACAAATTTATTTCTATCTACTGTTCCTTTATCCTTCCAGCATTTTGAGAATACCTGACACATTTTGAAATAATACCTCAACTGACAATATTAAAGTAAAAAAAAATTATGCACGTTAATACGCATATACATCAATGGAATGGATACTGTGATTTGATCTCATATCAACATCACTTTATCTCCAATATGCATCCCAGAATCTTCCTGGAAATTTGATCCTTGGCTTCTTTTATCAAGTCTTACATTTTATTCATTAAAAAAAAGAAAAACAGAAATGATTACTCTCTAAGGAGGAATGAAAATGATATTGTTATTATAATAAATTACTACTTTATTTTATTTTTTGCATGTACTAAAATGTATAGTCTCCTGCCCAGAAGATCGGCTCTTCATGCCTTCTTTCTGCTAGTTATCATTTGGGCCATTGAAAAAAAGAGAGAGAGAACATTAACTTTATCAGTATTCCTTACCCATGGAAACCTAAATACAAGTAGTCCTTGACTTACAACCATTTATTTAGTGACCATTCAAAGTTACAAAACAACTGAAATAGTGATTTATGACTGTTTTTCACACTTATGACCATGGCAGCATCCCCATGGTTGTATCATCAAAATTTGAGTGTTTGGCAGCTGCCATGTACTTATGATAGTTGCACTGTCCTGGGGTCATGTGATCACCATTTGTAATCTTCCCTGATGGCTTGTGACAAACAAAGTCAATGTGGAGGGAGTCAGATTCACTTAACAACCACACTATTTACTTAATAAGGGCAGTGATTCACTTAACACTGTAGCAAAATAGATCATAAAATGGTGTACAACTCACTGAAGTTTTGCTTAGCAAAATAAATTTGGGGCTCAATTGTGGTTGTAAGTCAACCTCCATATTTTGCATGATCCAAAATTCAAGTCACTGTAATTTCACTAGAATTGTTTTATTTAACCTTCCAAATGTCCTGCTTTGAATTTCACTCTTGGGGTTTGGGGAGTTAGGGGGACTATAATATTTAAATTGCTTGCTTGTAAGATTCATAAGGCTACCCAGTGTGACTCTGGACAGTGTTCAGCATAAAAAGCAAACAATAAATAAAAAGAAAAAAACCCAGCACATAACGGTAAACAAAACAATATATAATACAAAATAAAAGTGGTTGTATTGAACAATTTGTTTATGTATAAGGTGTTTAAAGCAAACCAAGGAATGCTTTAAAAGGTATCTGCTGATTTTCTCTTCTGAATAATTCACCTAAAAGCCACTCTGGTTGTGTTCGCATTCTTTCCCCAGAATCACTACATTCACCTGAAAGAAATATTTTTTTCTTTATATAATGATATAAGGGGGGAGGGGAGTCATTTTTGTTTGGAGAGTCTTTTGCCTGAAACTTCTCCCACATAGCCACTGGCTTCTCCAGTCATAAACTCTACAACATTTTTACACCACACTACAGATTTTACTGCTCTTTCCTGATCACGGCTCTTTTCATGACAAAAACCAAAACCAAAAAACATTTAAACCCTTATTTTCCATGTTAAGCCAAACATTGTTTCACTGATATCCTACTTTAAAATTTAATGACATGATCTCAGGTTGCTTTTTTTGGGGGGGAGGAGGGTGTGTGTGAAAATGTGAGGACTGTGAGGACAAAGGCTATCCACCATGGTACCATTTGTCCAGAAGCAGTAGAAACAAACTACTGTATATAGAGCTGATTAATTTCTGAAGTAGCTTTTAATGTTAGAAACTACCTTTAGAAACCTGGATGTTCATTCATTTGTCCTAAGGATTGCCTCTGAATCTCAGAATTATTTAAAGCATATGCATTACAGTGATTAATGTTTTGAATTTATTTATTTATTATTTATTTATTTATTAACTTTTTATACCGCCCTTCTCCCGAAGGACTCAGGGTGGTGTACAGGGCAATAAATATTAAAAAACAAAGTACAAAAGTTAAAAAACAATTAAATAATTTATGCCCGATATATACAATAGTTAAAACCATATTAAAAAACCCAACCCCCAAACCCATCAGACCAGGCCGGACTGCTCAAATAAATAGGTTTTTATATCCCGCCGGAAGGAACGAAGGTCGGGGGCCATCCGGAGCTCAACTGGCAGGTGGTTCCACAGGTCTGGTGCGCCCACAGAGAACGCCCTCCCCCTGGGGGCCACCAGTCGACATTCTCTGATCAGAGGCACCCTGAGGAGGCCCTCTCTGTGGGAGCGCACTGGACGGAGGGAGGTTGACGCCGGCAGCAGGTGCTGCCGTAGGTAATCCGGACCCATGCCATGTAGGGCTTTGTAGGTCATTACCAGCACCTTGAATCTCAACCGGAGGGAAACCGGCAGCCAATGCAGCTCGCGGAGCAAAGGTGTAACATGGGAGTATCGGGAGACTCCCAACACAACTCGCGCGGCTGCATTCTGCACCAGTTGGGGGCCTCCGAGTGGTCTTCAAGGGCAGCACCATGTAGAGAGCATTACAGTAGTCCAAACGAGAGGTCACGAGCGCATGAATGACTGCACGCAAGGCATCCCTGTTCAGATAGGGGCACAACTGGTGCACCAGGCGAACCTCGGCAAAGGCCCCCCTAGTCACAGCTCCTATATGATCTTCTAAAGAGAGCTGTGAGTCTAGGAGGACCCCCAAGTTGCGCGCCCTATCTACGGGGGGCAATAGCTCACCCCCCATAGCAAGAGATGGAGTAATCTGAATTTCCCGGGATGCCGGCACGAACAGCCACTCAGTCTTGTCAGGGTTGAGCCGAAGCCTGTTCCTCCCCATCCAGACCCGGACCGCCTCCAGGCAACGGGACATCACATCGAGGGCATCACTGGGGTGGTTTGGGGTTGAAATGAAAAGCTGGGTATCATCAGCATATTGATGATACCCAACTCCAAAACCATGAATGATCTCACCCAGAGGCTTCATATAGATGTTGAACAGGAGAGGCGAGAGGACCGATCCCTGGGGAACTCCACAAATGAGAGGCCTCAAGGTCGACCTCTGCCCCCCTGCCAACACCGACTGTGAACGTCCCAGAAGGTAGGAGGAGAACCACTGAAAAACTGTGCCTCCCACTCCCAACCCCCTGAGACGCCGCAGCAGGATACCATGGTCGATGGTATCGAAAGCCGCTGAGAGGTCTAATAGGACTAGGACAGAGGAACAACCCCTGTCCCGAGCCCGCCAGAGATCATTCACCAGCGCGACCAATGGCGTCTCCGTGCTGTACCCGGGCCTGAAACCCGATTGGTACGGGTCCAGATAATCAGCTTCCTCCAAGAACAAAGGGAGCTGATGCGACACCACGCTCTCAACAACCTTTGCAAGAAAGCGAAGGTTGGAGACCGGACGAAAGTTGTTTAATATTGCTGGGTCCAAGGCAGGCTTTTTGAGGAGGGGTCTCACCACCACCTCCTTCAATTTAAGAGAAAAGAAATTTAAATCCAAACTGTAATGAACGGGATTAGTGAGGACTGTAGATCTGAAGAGGCAATGGGCTACTTCGCTATCAGTTATGGTTTAATGCAGTTTTCTTCAATCTAACACACTCCAAATGCACTGGGAGTAACATTCCTAGAATACTCCACCACCATGGCCATTTCCCATGTGAAGTAGGAATTCTGGATGGTGTAATATAACATAGCATCAGTTTGAGTAATTAGATTTAGTGATAGAACAAGTTGAGTTTATCTTGGCTCAGGTTATCTCTCTTTTTTCCACAAAACAGACTTCCATTTTACATTAATTTCAATCTACATGGTGTGCAGATTGAACAAACAGGTTAACACTGTTGCATTGATCAGAAACACTGCACCCACAGAGGCTCACAACACTCCTGATAGCTATCTGTGGACATCTAAAAATGATTTTAAAAATGGATGAAATTTTAACTAGATTGCAAAATTGAGCAACATTTAGAGTAGTTGAAATTTCAATCAAGTTTATTACATGGTTCAAGAACTCAAAAATGAGATCTGATTTAATTAGCAAAGACTTTTAGACAATTAAAAAAAACCTAAAAATGGGAACTGCATGCAGAACCAAAGGCACCATATCTGGACTGCAAAGCAAAACAGAGTTCTTCACATGTCTGATTCACTAAACTGTAAACGAACAGAGAAACAATTCTACTTGGAAGGATTTCTAGATAAAATGCTATTTCCTTAGAAACAGAAAAAGAACATCAAGACAAAGTATGTTTCTTTCCTCCCACATCCATCTGGTCTGAAAAGCAAAGCAAACAGAACTAGAAACTCATTTTGAGGTACCATTTCATTTTGATGATTTATTCAAAAGAAGCAGTCACCTCCAAAATAACTAACAGATGTTGAATATGAATATGCATTGTATATATTTAAACACACCACATCAATATCCCATAAAAGTTTCCTGTGCTATCATTTTCAAGTGCAGGGAGGAGAAAAAAGTTATATACAATTCAAATGTTCCAAAGGTGTTTTTTTCAAGAGGCGACTGAACTCAGAAGTGAAGAAGCTCCTTGGATGATAAGCGAAATATCTTCAAGGAAAAACCAAAGAAGCCCAGTTGCCTCTTGAAAAAGCACCTTTGGGACAACCATGACCTGGATGTTTGAGAACTTCCATGGGCATATAATTCAAATAATCTAATGAGATAATATCTCCTATATGTATAGCCCACCATCCAGTTTGTAAAAGAATAACCTATGCATTTTACTGAAGTTAGCATATATCTTCACGATAGCACTCTTCCAATATTTGAAGAGTTGTCACACACAAGAGAGGGTCAGTCAGCTGTCCAAAGCATCTCGAGGGCAGGATAAGAAATAATGGATGGAAATTTATCAAGGAGAGAAGCAACCTAGAACTAGGAGAAAATTCTTGGCAGTGGGAATAATTAACCAGTGGAACATCTTGCCTCCAGAAATTGTGGATGCTCCATCACTGGAGGTTTTTTAAAAAAGATTGGACAACCATTTGTTTGGAATGGTATAGGATTTCCAAGCTTGAGCAGGGGGTTGGACTAGAAGACCTTGAAGATCCCTTGCAACTCTGTTATTCGTAATTCTTTAAGTTGATACAGCAGTTTCTATTGATTTTGATGGCTCTGACTTTCTTTAATGCCTATTGATCAAGGTTAATAGTATTGTATGTACTCAGATAGAAACATTTGTAAATATGGAATGTTGGACGCTGAGACTTTCTAGGTGTGCAATGGCCAAGTTTAATAATACTAATAGATAATAGAAATTCATGCAATTAATTGCCTTCCAATTAGAAGTGCAAACTTCATTAGGACCATTTGATAAAACTAGGAATGGGCAAAATGGCTTCTGCTATGGAAGTTTTTTCTTTAGACATTTATATCACTGCATTTGATATATTTTAATATAATTGTTTCATCTCCCCATTCCATTTTTTAAAGTAATATTTCCTGATGAAAAACTGAATGTGTTTCCTCTCTAGAAAGCCAATTTTTGATTTTGCTTAAATAAATTCAGCTCCATTTGACTTTTGTAGAGACAATTATTTTGCCCAGAAGCATTTCTTTACCACATTCAGTTTGGATCATTTTCCTCCTACAGTTAAATATTATTTCTTAATTGACTATATAATGAAAAAGTAAGCTTAAGAGTGTAATTTGTCACTTTTTTTTGTTCTCACATATAGTAACAAGTAAGAAATAAATGAACTATCTCCTCACCCCTTATCAGTGTTTTGCTCTAATGCCTTTGGATTCTTATGCACAGAACAATGTTCCCAAATGAAAGAAATTTCCAGGTTTAATTTCAGGGTTCAGTCACATATAACACAAAAAGGACATTGGATTAGGATGGACTGAATAAAATTACCTTTCCCTATAATTACAAGGCAAACCAAACCCATTATGGGCCTTGTTCTAGCAGGATCCCACTCTATTACAAGTCTGAATATCTGTGTGTGTGTGTGTGTGTGTGTGTGTGTGTGTGTTTGTGTGTTCAAGTCAGCATTGACTCTTGATGACTGCCTGAATGACAATGTATTGTTTCCTGACGAAAATCTGTTAGAAATGGAGTACAGTATTTCTGATGCCAATATTCTTTTGAATTACATAGTTATGACATGAAAAGTGATAGCTGGAGTATAAAAATGAATTTTCCATGCTCTTCCTATTGTTAAAGAGATAAAAATGTATGACCTCAATTATTCAGCAGGTTGACGACTTAATATTACATATAACTTATAAACCTGTTGCTCACAGACACATATTTTAAATCAATAATTATAATGAAATATGGTAATTGTTTACTACAAAAATATATAAAATATGTATGTATGTATGTATGTGTATGTATTGCTAATATTTTGTTTTTTTTGTTTTCATCTTATTTTACTTCTTTAAATAAATGCTTTTTTTTAAAGAAAGGGTTTGAGAGGACTATAAATAGTGAAAACAACCAAACAAATATTCATGAGTGCAGTTGGAAGCTCTGTGGGACCACAAAAACAGCTTTGGGAACCACAGCTTATTGCAGAGAATTTTCCTCACTGTAAACTCACTAAACAGGATAAGAAGCTTTCGATCACTTAGAGATCTTTGTACTTGAGCTGGGATTAGAATACAAGTCACCCTACTTCCAAGTCTACATCTTTCTCTTGTCATTGCTTTGCCTTTTCCCATTCCATTTGGATTGTTTTATTCTCCAATTAGGTCAGGGTTGTCAAACTCAATTTTATTGAGGGCCGCATCAGCACTGTGGTTGCCCTTGGTGTGTGTGTATGTGTGTGTGTGGCCGTGGCCTACTGGGTGGGTGTGGTCAGTTTGACATCACTCACATCAGGGGCGCTTGTAGGGGCCTGGGCAGGACTGGAATGAATCTGAGGGTCTCCGCCAGAGGGGAGGTGGTACTGGACCAAGCGCCGGGCCATGGTCCACTGGAGGAGCCTCACCATCCCTCTCAGGCTTTGCAGGGGTGTCCCTGGAAAGTGGCATGGACTGCCTGGAGCTCTGGGAAGCGAAGGTCAAGCACCCAGCCCAGCCCTGAAGCTCCCATGGCACTGGGACTCCAAAGCCCAGCCTAGCTCAGCCCCACTTCCCCACTTCTTGTAAACCACCCTGGATTTCTCAGAAACTTTTAATTTCAAATTAGACATTGATTTAATAAATTAGGCAGAAGAAACAAATGTTTAAATACATCTAAATCCCACAGACCTATTTCCTCCTAGGCGCATACTGCAGAGAAAATAAGTTATCCCGTTAGTAGCCAGCATAACTACAGGATGATGGGATGGTCCATGACACCCAAAAGACATTAGATTGGGTAAGGCTGGATTAAATTATATTAAATTTCAACTCACGCCAATTCCTCTTAACTTCCCATTCAATCGAAAGAGTTCTATAATCAGCTAGATTTTACGGAGGGGAGGTAGAAAGAATAGACCACAAAGTCAATCTCTGAGTTTTCTCTCTTGCCTATTTGCACACCACCTCCCCAATGCAGCACACAGTTCCAAGCCATTTCCCCAGAAGTCCGTTGTAGATAATTACATATATTCTTTTTGGGGCTCTGAGTTTTCTGGGAATCACAACACGACTAACCTGATCCCCCAAATGGCCTCACCTTCCTGCTGGCCTTCTGCAAACTGCCTGGCATCTAATCTTGTCATCTTGCTTCTCTTCGCTGCTGGTGGCCATGGCTTTCCCATATGGGGGCGAGGAAAGAGAAGCTCTCTCAGGCTGTGAGCCCGGGCATGTGAACGGGCCATGGAGGCAATGGGGGTGAGGGTGGTGCTAATCTAAACTTTGTGTCAGCTATCCAGATTGTGATCAGTTTTAGATTCGCATGGCCGCACTGGAGGGAGACCAAAAGAGGGGGCCCAGCCCACCCACCTCCCAGCCTGTGGGACAAAAGACGGGGAGATGGGAGCACATGGTGGCACCACATGCTCCCATCTCTCTGCCTTTCATCCCACAGGCTGGGCATGCCCTGGGGTACTAGGCTTACAGAACTCCATGGCCTAAGTGAGAAGAGGCGAGGCCCAGGAAAGTGGCGCCAGGCATGGTGAGGTGTGACCCAGCAATGCAGAGCTGGATGAGGAGAAGCCCAGCAAAGTGGCTGGACATGATGGGGTGAGGCTGGGAGGGGTTGGGTGGGGTGAGGCAAATGAACTGCAGCTGCCACTGTGCACCACAAGCTCCCGAGTGCTCACCATTTCCTTTGCATACGCTGGGGGGGGATGCCCAGCCAGGTTGGGTGGGCCAGGGCTAGGGCAGCGGAGGCCAGTCCTTTGTCATTTCTGGGACAGCCCCAGAGGCCAAAGCTGGGCCCTTCATGGGCTGGATCCAGCCCACGGGCCTTGTGTTTGACATGTCTGCATTAGGTTATGGGTTTTACATAAGTGTACACATAAATTCACAAGCATTTTGATGGAGATAAATTCATGCACAATTTCTCGATATATACATTTTTATAAGTGCTTAAGATACATCTCAACAATTTGACAAGTAACAAACTTGAGGTTTAATTGCATTCCAATTCCCATATTAAATTGGAAATTATGAATTAATTTATATCAACTTACATTAATATAAGAATCAACCAAATTTTGCTGTTGTATAAAGTATCTATGGTTTACAGTGTTCCCCTGAATTGAGATATGAAGCCACAAATGAATGTGTGGTGCTTTCTGAAATTTAGGCACTGTTGGATGATTGTAATCACTGAGAACCACCCAATTTGATTTCAAGTTTAACTTTAGGACAGACATAATCCTAGCCACCCTGGTGAAGACAATGTTTAGCAATATATGGAGAAAGATACATAATTTTATTGGATTTTGTGGATTCCTCAATGGATTTCATTGCTGTTGTTTGTAGTTCCCCTACTCATCCATTTGTTTGGACTGCATTTAGTAAGCAGAGGTACGTGATTCTGTCTCCTTCTGAAAGAATGATCTCAGAAGTGTTTATATCATGATCTCGCTCAATTGTTTAAAAATTGTTAAGAGATGTCATCAAGGTTCTTAGTTCTTGTTACAGATACATCAACCTCAAATAAAAAAAAAGCATTATGACTCCATATTTTCCATCTTGTATAGATAAAATGTACCAAGATAAGATTTCAGGGTTCTTTTTTGCTTCGTGATTTATATAAACCTCCCAAAATTCTAATTCCCCTTTATAAATTGTTCTTATCTTTTCTAATATTTAGCTCCATGGAGGGTAGGGAAAATTGAAAAAAGATCTATCAAGGTACAAAGCAAATTATCATGTGCATTTGCTTACTAATTTGATCTTCTCACCATGACAAAATATTTTAATATCATCAGTTTTGCAGCTGTCTATAGTTTATTTTGCAATTACCTGTAAAAAATTGTGCATCAACTAACAACTTCTATTGACTTATTTCATGTCTTTTTACATTCTATTGAAAGGTTATTATTTTTTGTGATGCCTTTCAAATCTTCTTTGATGGCAATGCTTCAAGCAATTGAATGGGATGCAGTCAACTTATTTATGCAAAAGTGCCCTTTAAACCTTCCAGAATCTATTTCATTGTATGCAGACGAGTAGAGCAGAATGGTTTATTAATACACACCAACTGGTGCTCTCCAAAACTGTACATCTAACTGTATGTGGGATGGAATAACAACTTCTGAGATTACCAAACTAATCCATCATAACCATGAGTTTCAATGTGGAGAAAAGCAGTTTTACATTTAGGCCTGAAAAATCAAAGGTACAAGTATAGATTGGGCAAGACCTGGTTTAAAAACAGTAACTATGAGATGGACCTTGGAATTTTAGTGGACGATCACTTAACCATGAGCCAGCAGTGTGCAGTAGCCACCGAAAAAACTAATACAATCCTAGGTTGTATAAACAGAGGCATAGAATCAAGACCACACAAGGTATTAGTACTGGTTTATAAAACCCTAGTTAAGACCACACCTGGAATACTGCAGACAATTTTGGTCACCATATCACAAAAAAGATGTTGAGAGTTTGGAAAAAATTCAGAGAAGAGCAACTAAGATGATCAAAGGCCTGGAGACTAACATATATGAAGAACAGCTGCAGGACTTGGATTTGGCTAGTCTAAAGAAAAGAAGAGATACAGGAGACATGATAGCATTATTCTAGTATCTGAGGGGCTGCCATAAGGAAGACGAGAGCATCAGAAGGAAGGACGAGAAACAATGGTTGGAAACTGATCAAAGAGAGAAGAAACCTGGAATTAAAGAGAAACTTCCTGACAGTGAGGACAATTAACCAGTGGACTAGCTTGCTCCCAGAAATCATGGGCGCTCCATCAGTGGAGATTTTTTTAAAAAGGCTAGACAGGAGATGGTATAGGTTCTCCTGCTTGAACAAGGGGCTGGACTAGAAGACCTCCAAGATCCCTTCCAGCTCTATTCTATTCTAGGACAGATCTATCTTGTGATAGTCTCTTGGTAAGGAACACAGCTAGGGAACATTCTCCATTTATTTCAATGGTGTTTTCATGAGTTCACCATATCTATCTTGTATAACTGAACTTCTCAATGTGATGCCTAGAGGGCCAATGTGCCTGCAGACATCTTCTTCACAATCCTTCTCACATGCACCTTTTAATATTTTATATGCTTTTAATTTATATGCTTTTAAAAAGTGGGAGATGCTGTCACCTTCCAGCATCAATTTCATTTTAAAAAATGTTTCTGTCTTCCAATTGTTTCTATATTTTTTAAATGAAAAAGAGCACTCTATAGGAATGGTGGAATATACCGTAGTTAATATTGTAATTAACTGATAATTTATACTGATCATATTGCCCATGACAGCTATTTTACAGACAGGTAATCCCCTCAATAGCCATTTGGTGACATATTTATGCAATATTCTCAAACTATCAAAAGTGCTCATCAGCTGATAAATGCTGGAAACCATGGCTACATAAAGAGGGTAACAGTTTGTCTCCTGTTTGTGATTTTAAAAAGAAGGAAGTGGACAAAGTGCTGGAAAAACTCAACTTTTGCTATTATATCTCAGTCGTAACTCCGTATTGATACTTTACCATGCAGCTTATTCTTACACAATTGTCCACAGGTTCAGTCAGATTACAGAAAGTTCTGTTCTCCTTCTGAATTTAGGTAGTGGACAATCTATCTTATCATTGTCAATGCACCCACAGCATATTAAGAATAATTAACCAAACATATGAAAAGCAGTACACTGTAAGAATAATCATATTTTTTAAAATACAGAATAAGACCAAAGTAGTGCCCTTATCTGCCTTGAAAACATGATTAATTATTCCTGAATAAGAAAATGTTTTCATTATTACTCTTCTAATAATACAATTTACACAAACGTCAGTATCCTTGTTGCCATATATTATTTTGGGAGGGAAGCTATCTCTATACCCCAATATATTGAAAAATGTTTACTTCTATGTTCCCTAAAAACAAGGTAACACTACAATAAAGACATCCCACAGTTCAGCAAACGTTTTGTAAAGATTACACTCCAAATGACTCAAGTTTCCTACATTAAATTCATTTTTAATAAGATTATGTTCATAATTGAACCTCTGCCACATGCATTGATTTGTACTTACAAAGGCTCTTACCTCATGCATCCTTTTAATACTGGAAACATGTTAAAGTGCCAAAGCACTCACATAAAAACAGGAGAACTGAACATTTGCTCACTCACTCTGTGTATCTGAAAGCTGCAAAGTCTCAAATATGTAATTATGATTTACAAATGGCAAAATGACAAGGGCACTTTTTTACCACTTTCAATTAAACGAAGCATATAACAACCAGTTCTCTGCAGGGGGGGAGGTGGGGGGTTGCTGCCACGAGGCAAGTGGGGTAGGGGGAGATGTCCAATGCACCCCACAACCACTTACCATGCCGAAAGCCCCGCAGTCAGGCACCTGTTGTGCTTACCTGTTCGGTAGTGACTTCTCCCACTTTCTCCTACTTTCTCCTCCTTTGAACAGCCCTTCACTCCCGTTGCTGCTTTTTCAGTTGTAGAGTTTTGTCCAGAGCCTGTGCAGAGGGTCTTTGGAAACAAAGCCCCACAGCAATTGGATGGGGTGGGAGCCATTGGACTGGCTCCGAAATGGACTGGAAGGAGCGGTCCGAGGACTCCAATCTGGCTTTGCAGCAAACAAGAGGATTGGAGGCACATGAATGCATTCTAGTCTGGCGTCTCAAAACAAAATGGTTTTTTTCCCCCTGTGCTAGATTTTCACTGCCATACTGTTTAACCTTCTTTAAAGTTTACTTGATGCAGAATGCATCAAAGTGAAGGGAATCGTTCCCACCCCACCTGATCGCTGTGGGGCTTCATTTCCAAAGACTCTCTGCACAGGCTCTAGAGAAACCAAGATCCGGACTGAAAAAGCAGCATTGGGAGCGAAGGACTGTTCAAAGGAGGAGGAAGAAGTAGAAAGTAGGAGAAGTCTAAGGGAGACCTCCTCCGTCCCCTGCAAGCACCAACTGAAGCTGATGCCCTGTTCCATGCCCAAGGGAGAGCTCCTTCATCACCCTGCAAGTGGAGATGGGGGAGGAATACAGGCGATCTGGATGTGCTGCACGGTGACAGCAAGCAGAAACAGGCGGGAAGCCTTTCACTGCCTGCCTCTGCTTGCTGCTGCAGTTCAGCAAGTCCTGATCCCCTGCCTCCCCCCCCCTGCCTCCGCTTGTATGTTGATGGAGGAGGTTTCCTTTGAGCATGGAACAGGTGGTCAGCTTCAGTCGGTGCTTTGGAGAACCTCCTCCATCACTCTGAGGAGCATGAGAACAACAAGACCCCAATGGCTGAAGGGAGGAGCTAAGAAAGAAAACCTCAGCATCAGATAAAAAAAAAACTTGGAAAAACCGTACATGGGAAGGCCAGGAGTGGAGACTCAGATTTATCATAACCGGTTTGCCAAACTTAACAAAAATTAGGTATTGGTTCTGTTGAACCAGTGCAAACTGGCTGAATCCCACCACTATATCTTGATGAAGTACAGTAGTGGCCAAAATTGTGGAAACCTTTTGGGAAAAGTTTATTTTTTAACCACGTTTTTGGGAGTAGTATCATAAAATTATATATCAATGGAAAGATAATTTAATCAAGAATGTAATGCAACAAAGCTTGTTCAATTATCTGTACTATATTCTATGAAAAGTTATAGCCAAATAACCAGAAAAAGGAGGCACAACTTGCTTAGGTTCATATCAGGTGGCTTTCCTTCATCTGATTGTAACCAATGAGCATGAGTCTTTAGAGAGCCAATTAGGTGTCATCTTGTTTTGGCAATGAGCCAATCAGATCACAGTAGGATTCAGTTATTGATGTCATGTATTGAAGCTGAGAGGAGGACATTTGTCAGTGTGTTATGTGATCGCTATCAAGTTGGTTGGGTTTTTTTGTGTTCTTTCATTTAGTGAGCTTGTAAAACATCATAAAATTAAAGTAACGGTGCAAAGAGTTGACTGGTCATCCAGAAAGCGATGTAAAATAGTATTATTAAGTGAACAAGGCTACAGTTATAAAGAAATTAGAAGAAAAAATGGTGGAAACTTAACCAAAGGTAGCATTTCTACTGTACACATTTCCCAAAAGGTTTCCACAATTTTGGCCACTACTGTATATAGTAATGTTTAACTCCTTCCTCCTTCAGTAGATAAACTGCACTAAAGACAGTGTGAGGGACAAGATCTACCCTTCTTTTTAAAGTTTCACATTAATCCAAAGGTCTGCAAATTGCAGGTTTTATGAAAATTGCTTACAGCAGTAATTCTCAAGCTTGAAATCTTTAAGATGTGTGGAGTTCGACTCTTATAATTCCCTAGGCAGCCAAGGTAGAGAAACAATGGCTAGAAGAGTGAGCCAGAAGATAAAAATAGTGGTGAATTAAATTTGGGATGGTTGAATTCCCCCTGCAATGTTCTTGGCAATATACAGTACCTGATAATCTTTGGGTAGATTTCAATTGATAATCCATTTTAGAAGAATCTAGATGAAAGTTGGATTAAAAGCAGAACAAGCAGAAGAATCTATAATGAAATACAATTCTTGCCTTCACTGGGCAGAGGCACTTCCCAATCAGACACTTCTTTTGCTACAGAAACCTCACAAAGATTCCTATGCCTTGAAGAGATTTTCTGATTGATAAGAATTAAAATAAAAATGGCTCTGAGCTTGTTTGCATTTTGCAATTTTTGCAGAAATCAGTATTGCCAGAATGGGTGACATCTTAGGAGCAACTATGCCTTAAAAGGGGGTGTTCATTGTTTTTGACATTTGATGCTGAAATTTTTGTCATGTTGTGCATCTTCCACAAAACGCATGACAGAAGCAGCCTCATGTTCGATAATACAGCCTTCCTAGGCAAGAAATTGTACAGCTGCAAAATTTACTCCCCATAAAATATAAACATTGAGTACACTGAGATTCCAGACTGTTTCCACTAATGGAACAAGAGAAGGTAACAGGTGCTAAGTGTAACACAAACATTCAGTACAACCAGCATTCTGCTACTCTATCATTTATTTCTCATAAATTTGGCATTTGCTAGGAAAATATCCCACCATTGAATAATGTTACAGTACTTCTAAGAAGTATCCTATTAGTTTTCCATTAACTAGTGCAAATAGCTAAACAGTCACAAACAAAATTGTGATATTTCCTCTGCTGCTTTGAGGAAAACTGCACCACAGTTATAACGTCTGAGAATGAACAAGAAAAATAAAACTTTCAGAGAATACCATTAGCACCAGTCCTGCTCTATAATTTTACTCTTTCAGCATGACCTTTGGTACTATAAAAAGCATACTCTGGTGATTTTTGAATTCTTAAAATAGGCATGTTGTTGTTACTATTATTTAAGGTAAAGCTGTTCTGTTTGTCTCCAAGATACTGATCCATACTGTTCTCATTGTCTTTATTTTGTATATTATTTAGGAATACAGTATACATTACATGCAGTAATTGAAAGCACCTTTTTTCTTGTTCACAGACTGATGTAGAAATGGGATCAAATACTGTATTATATTAGTTATGCTGAGTAGAAAGAACAGAAATTGTAATCCAACAGATCAGGAGCGCAGATGTTTGGAAGGTTGATGCAAATAAACAGTCATAAATATTAGCATCTGCAGGATCAAACATCATCTTTATTTTATAAAACTTTATGATCCAATAAGTGGTGTTTTTTTAAATAATGGAGAATAGTTCTGCTTTCTTTCTCCTTTCAAAACATTATTTTGATAATTTGTAAATTTCTTTTGAAATAATGTATTCTATGATATTTCTGACAGTTATCCAGCTGCACATCACAAACACAGAATAAAACCTCATTAGCTGATTATGCTAGTCATGCCGGCCACATGACCATGGAGACGTCCTCGGACAAGCGCTGGCTCTTTGGCTTTGAAACGGAGATGAGCACCGGCCCCTAGAGTCGGAAACGACTAGCACCCATGTGCGGGGGAACCTTTACCTTTACCTTAGCTGATTATGATTAGAAATCTTGATAAATTATAAATTTATAAATCCAGAAAAGTGGATGCTTAATTCAAAAGCTTGGCTAAACTAAAAATCCCAGATAAAGACAGTGATGCTTCTACATTCACAAATCCGTACAGAAATCCAACTATGCATTCCTAACAAATACGTATTTAGTTATATATACATTAAATCTTCATTAGAACATTATAGATCTTTATATTTGTTCTCTTCTCTTTTTGTTTTATATTTTGGAATACCTCTGAATGACAGTACTTCTGATATTTATACACTGCTATCACGTTTTTCTGCAGTTTTCTCTTCTGCAAGCTAAACATATTCAGTGCTGTCAACTATTCCTCATTAGTTTTTGTTCTAGACCATTGTTTTGATGGTTGTCCTCTGGACGTGCCTCAGTTTGTCAATATCTTTCTTAAAATATAGTGCCCAGCCCTATACATAGTATTCAGGAGGAGTGATGACGACTTCGCCAGATCTTGCCACTATACTTCTGTAGATGCAGTCTAGGGTTGGGGGGGGGGTTGTTTTTGTTTTTTGCGCAGCTGCATCATAGTGCTGGCACATTTTCCAGTTGGGTTCAGATAATGCAGATCTTGTTCTGTGTTAACATGTATTGCTACTAGCGTAGACTCTCCCATTCTATACTTATATCTATGTATTTTTCATAACTAAATGAAGGATTAACATTTTACTGGAGTGTGATATGCAAATATAATTGATTTATGGATCTTCAATTTCACATATATGCACAACGGTCTTGATGACATCAATTTATACTTTCCAATATTATAATCCTTTCATTTTTAATTAAGCCTATACCTTTACTTCTCTGCGTACATTTATCCTATTTCTCTTAATTTCATAGAAATACAACATATTTATTTCTCTTTCATTCATTTCAGTGGTTAATTTTTGCTCTTTACCATTTATTTATTTTATTTATTAAATGTTTATGCTAACCATCTCACTTATACAATGGCTCTGGGTGGCTTACAGTTAGATTTACTTCTAATCACAAATGAGCTTACAAATATTGCCACCACCTGGATCCATCATTGCTTTGGTTAGTTGAAGCTTTAATTTAATATTTTTGTAATAACACTGAGAAGGAGTGGAATTTGTTAAGACTCTTAGGGATTTTAATCCAATATGTAGCATGCCCTGCTAAAGATAAATGCAATACCAGTCAGTTCTGTATATTTTGCAAATGCATCACAAGCAGAAGCATTGCTCATCTTTACCCTAACCATATACATGTTATTATGTGCAAACCATGTTATTCAAAGTAGAGGCTATTGTGTAAACCAACACCAATTAGATTTATGCATTGTACTGACACAAAAGCTTAAAGTCAGTCTAGCCAGAAAAAAAATCAATGTATTTTTACAAGTATTGAACAAATTTCCCACCTGTCTTATTTGTTATCTATAATGAAAAAATGAAGCAAAAACTCAACATACAAATAAAAGATGACAGCAACAAAGGTTATTAAATAACCCTTCATACCATTCCTGTCACCTTTTTCAAAGCTGAACAGCAAAAAGAGATTGTGGTATGACATACCTAAAGAACTTCTATAAAAAGTACCATTCATTATCTTAATCATCATAATCATTTCATTATCATCACCAGCATTTTTACAATATAAACTATTTCTTGACACACTCTAATTAAAACTTTGCATTATATGTCTGTAGAATTTTAAAGAGGCTGAATTATTTTACTTCAAATGAAGATGCTTGGTCCATAAAGCTGTGTCAGATTACAAACGTGTTCCTTGCCAAATCTTGTATCAAATTTTACTATACTGTTATGTTAGGAGTTTGCACTTTTGTACTATAGAAAATCCAAACTGTACCAGTTAACCTGCAGTTCTTTACAGTACACAGATCAGGGAGCACAAAGAATTCTGATTTGTTTACTTGTCATTACTTCTACTGTCACTAGCAATTTGTAACATTGTCCAAATACAGGGGTGGGGAACCTTGCCTCTTTTATGACTTGTGGACTTCAACTCCCAGAATTCCTGAGCCACCATGGCTGGTTCAGGAATTCTGGGAGTTGAAGTCCACAAGTCATAAAAGAGCCAAGTTCCCCACCCCTGTCCTAGTACCTTTGTGACAACATAAAACCTACCTGCATGGACGACATAGTTGGATACATTTCCAGTTATTAGGGTCGAATCTAAGCCAATTGAGGTGTTTTTTTTAATGAAATCAACTTAAAATGGATAGTCCATATATATATTTCTAACACCCCATTTTCCCCCCAGACATTGAGATAATGAATGCAATTCAGCAGCAAAATAACCAGTTCTACTCCCCACTCAAATTAAGAGGGAGAATGGAAGTAGGAGGCCTCTTGGAGCCTTTGACCATTAACTCCTTCAAAAACTCAAGTAAAAATACAGAAAAAATAGCTTCACCATTCCCAGGAACACCACAAAAGACTGGCAGGTAGAAATGGAACCCTTCAATCTTCTGGGTTATATGATTGTCCTTAACAATAGGACCTGCAGATTCTGGCAAATTTGTGCTACAAGTTCTTATTTACACTTAACGTAGCAAGGACATAAGGCTGGCTAGCTGGCTGCTTCCCTGGAATTCACAGTCTGTTCCCCTCTAGCTGCAGCATTTTGGTTTTACAAAACTCTAATGTGTTTTCAGAATTATAAGGGGTAGCTTAATATAATGATTAAGGTATCAGGCTAGAAACCAGGAGGTTGTGAGTTCTAGTCCCATCTTGTGCACAAAGACAGCTGGATAACCTTGGGCTAGTTGCTTTCTCTCAGTCCTAGGAAGAAGGCAATGGCAAACTACTTCTGAAAAACCTTGCCAAGAAATTCAGAGACTGGTCCAGGCAGTCTCCAAGAATCTGACACAAGTGAATGGAAGAAATTGGAATATGCTACAGTTGGCCTGGGACCACTAGTATAAATTTAACTGAACAGTATTCCCAATATTATTATAGTATAGTATAGTATTTTGTATTATACTACTGTAGTACCAAAAAACCTGTTGATATTGATGCCAATTTATTACATGTTTGAAATCATGTTATTTATAGTTGTTTGGAAATGTAATTGCTTCTCTAATGTTTATATTTTAATTTTTCACTTGTATCCTGGTGGTGGTGTCCAGAAATTTGTTGGGCTTAATTGTTTAACTATATCCCCAAGTCCCGGTATAACCCCTATCTTTTTAAATAAATATATTTCTTTGTTTATGGGTCTTTTGCTAATTTCCTTTTTCATTTCCTTGGGTCTAAACAATATGGCCAGCCATGTACAACTTTCTATGGTAGTCCTCAACTTACAACCACAATTGAGCCCAAAACTTACGTTGCTAAGTGAGAAATTTGTTAAGTGAGTTTTGCCCCATTTTACGACTTTTCTTGTCACATTTGTTAAGTGAATCATTGCAGTTGTTAAGTTAGTAACACAGTTAAGTAAGTCTGCCTCAAACTGATACACACAGACTTTTTATGTGCAAAAAAAAGGCATAGTTTTGACTACGTGATTTTACCCCACCATTTGAGAGGTATATGGACAACTTCAGTATGAGATCAGCACATACTAAATCTCAGTTTTATTAAGGAAATTCATATTTATTAATTCTTCCTATTAATACTAAGAAACAATGATTCATATAGTAGAGTGTAGTGGATTTTTCTCAGTGTCAAAGCTGTAATGATCCACTCACAACTTCAGATGTTTTCCATAATGTTTTATTTTCTAAGGGACTCATCTAGCTGCTCTTTACTTTGTAAATCTTTTGCAATTTTTCTTCTGCTTATAAAGAGCAAATTATTCTCCAAGCAATACACTTCCACTTCAACAGCCCTTATAATTTAGAAAGTACTTTAGGAAGGCCTGGCAATCTAAAGTTTTCCTATCAAGTATTGTTCTTAAGTTTTTCAACTAGTTCCATTTTTTCTTAGTTCCTTTCCTTGAAATCTTTGACCCCAGTTTTGTCTGTGTAAATTTTCTCAAATAAATAAATAAATAAATAAATAAATAAATAAATAAATAAATAAATAAATAAATAAATAAATAATAAAGAATGAATGAATGAATGAATGAATGAATGGACAAGGAATGATGGTTGACTCCCTGAGATGGAATTGATTAGTAGAAAAGCAAGAGAGCAGGAGGAAGAGATGGGGCACCAAGTGAAGCTAGGCAATAAAGAATTAACTCTCCAAAAAGGAAGATTCAGCAGGGTCTTAATTCTCATATATATCAAGTATGTTCTCCCTGCAATAGGTTTGGAAAATATGTTCTTGCTCTAGATATAATCCATCAAGTAACTGGTTACAGTGTAGGCATAGGTTTCTGACTTGTTTTGAGTGCAGGGATAGTCCTGCAATGTATCTGGTTTCAGTAGAAGAAGTCAGCCAACAACATGGGATAGAAATGTTTACTCCAAAGGGTGAATTTCCTCAGGGAAAATCTATTGCAAATAATAATCTAATAATGCTTACCTGAATATTTCTATAACTCATGCATTCTTGGTGTACTTACCTGAAATATGCAAGATTATGAGATTTGATAAACCTACAAATTTTTCATATAAAATTTTTTATTTTTTTAAAAAAATATTTCATATGCAGAAGAGGGAAAAAAGGAAAAAAAGAAAAGAAAACATATCCCAAAAGAAAAAAAAGGGAATAAGAAATAATTACATATGAAAAATACATGCTGACATATTTTGTTCTACAAACTAGCTGTTGCAGAGAAAGAAATCTGATAGCAAAGGAATTTTTCCCCCCTTCCATTTAATGCAGTCTCAATAAAACCTGCTCTGGCTTCTGCAAATTTTCTCAACAAAGGATCCAACTTAAGCTTCTAGAAGGATATTCACTCTTTGCAACAAATCCTAATTCTGGCCAATGTTAATTTTAAAGCAATGCAATGCGAAACAAGACATAATCTCAAATACACACATCATATAAATTTAATGTAAAAGGTCTTTTGGTTCTCATTCATCTGGATTCTGGAAAGGTCCAGTTCCTATATAACACTGCCTTGAGCATTTGAAGAAATTATCCTCAAGGTATAGCTGAAAATGGAAGAAAAACAAAATGTGGCATATACATAAACCAATAAGCGTATTTTTCAAATCATGTATATCCCATTTATCCAAAGAAGACAATAAATGGTAATAGCATAAATTAGTAAAATGATAAAGATAAAAAAGAAAGCGTCACATCTACCTAAAACCAGTTTCATCATAATAAACTATCATAATAAACTATCTGTAAAAGAAAAACACTGCAATAACCTGCTAGTAACATTTAGAACTTGGCCTCCCTTAGTGAGTACAACTGTCCAAATTCTCAACCAGCCTGGCTATCTTTCTAGCTAACAAAATCTGGAAGTCAGAATCCAAACACCAATGGAAAGCAACAGTTTGGGGAAAGTTGAACTATATCATAGCTACAAAAAGTTTCTAGAAAAGCCAAATAGTAGCCAAACTCCTGAAAGAGAAAGATACTGGTTTACTGAACATTTCTGCGGAGGACCTCCCACACACTGTTTTATAAGCAACCTCAACAGTAAAAAAAAAAAGTGGCCTCCAGTTCCCTCTGTTGATAATGCAGTCAATGGGAAAAAAGAAAATCTAACAAATTGATCGCCGCAGGTAATACCTGAAATGACAGCTGTTTAAAGCTTAGTACTCAAGTCTGCAAAATTACAAAAATGCCTTGATGTTTTGAAAGAGAGAAAGATATTTTTTTAAAACCTAAAATAACACTTGTGTTTGATGAGAAGCATTTTATGTAATTTGCAGAATCAGAGAGTAAAATGGAAAGATGCACCAATATTGGAATTATCTTCTCATGGGGGGGGAGGAACAAAAACAAAATGTCTCTGCAACACATTAAAAAATGGCGAATGATTCCTTCCTCAGTGCTCTCTTTCTATGGGTAGGGGGGCATTTTTCTTTCTCTGCTAGGAGAACATTCAATCAATCATCAGACATCTATAACCACGAGCAGTCAGAGTCCAGAAAAGCATTCTCACTTGATTCTGTCAACTGTAAACATTAGTTCTGGAGCACATAAAAATGGAGCCCACCTTAGTCTTAATAATTAGAGCGTGTATAATCTGGAAGCAGTCTGCCTGCATCCTGCTGCTCTGCCATCTCACTTACAAAAGTAGATGGATTTAATGCTCTCGTTCTGCCAATTAACTCTGCATTAACTGGCAAGGATCGTCTCTGTGATGGAGGATTCGGGTGGAGGCAATTCAATTTCCATGGTGACCTAACCTCTTCACCTCTTCTACTCACAGCTGTTAGCTGTGTCAAATTATCATGCCCAAGAGATCCAAGATAAATGGCTATTAGGAAAACTGAGATGAGAAATGGCAACATTCTTAGGCATAATATTTTTCAGTAGAAACTCAACACTGGTAGAAGTTATTCAGAACAAGAGAACCCAATAATTTCATCTAATCCTTCTCTGCTAATATCACCATTTCTACTCCCTGACAAACTTGTTCCAAAACCAGTAAAACTGTATTTTTTAAAATAACACCATTACCACCATAACAGAGCCATGAAGCTTCTGCAGCACATTATGCACAATTAAAATGTCTGACCTCACAAAATCAAGCTCACAATTAACTTATGAAAGATTGAGAATGCTTCTGCTCATCATCAGAAAACATCTTGCTCAAGTCACAAAGAGGATTAATACTGGGGTACAACTGCAGAGAGAAACTTCGCAGAAACTTCAGTAGTGAAATAAAAGCTGAATACAATTTCCCTTTCTCATTTGAAAGCCGTTCCTCAAAATCAAAATAAAGAGCTAAATAGTAATCCATACGAACTGCAAATGATTAACATTTCCCCCAAATTACTGAGGCACATATTCTAGTGAATATATAATTATCCAGAGATTTCAGGAGATATGAATCCTTCAACATTCTAAGAACAGAGGAGGTGGACCCCCCCCCCTCTGTGGTGATCCTTTGTTTCTTTCCTTCTTCTTCCCAATACATCTTTTGTCTTACATTCTCATCTCTTATTGTATGCTTGACTTCTTGTGTAAATGAGCTTGCTATCACTCTTCTGATACACAAGCTATATAGAACATTCAATTCCTTTCATTCTTGTTAGCATAAAAAAAGATTGTGAAAAAGCAAGGCAATATTTCCGTAGCGGTCAACATGCATATACATTCAGCACAAAAATGGTTTTTACACATAACTGATGCCTGACGGTTGGGAAGAATAATGAATGATTCTAGAATAATTCTAATACAACAAAAAACAATGCTTTGGAGGTTTGTTAGTCCCATTTACACATAAGAAACAAATAGTTAAATCTTTCTCCCCAACAAAATACAGAAAACTCCCACATTGTTAGAGGATGAAGATTCCCCCCATTGAGAAATATATCGGCAATTTCTAAAAATGCTCTTTTGCATTATTTACCATTAAATGTTAGACAACCAAAGGCAATTATTCCTTTGCATTAAAAAAATAATGCATGTATATTTCATTGCTCAGTAAACAGTCACAAAGAAACAAGAACAAATTCACATATATTCACACAACATGCAAAACTGTGCTCCAAATCATGCACACTCAGAATTTAAGCATTTTTAAACTAAAATAATCACTAGGTCATTAATAACAAAATAACCTAGGAATTATTGAAAAAGTCTGTTTCCCATGCTTGCATTGATTTCCTCTTTCCCAAACATGCAAAAACTGAAAGACACATACACATGAACACAGAAACACACAAGCAATGGATTAGAAAAGCAGCAGATAAAGAAAATCAAAAGCATCAGGGTTTAAAGTGCTATTCTCTTGAACATAAAAAGATCCTGAAATTGAAAAGCTGATCGCGTGCAGAAATTTGAACTCCTGATTTTCATGGCATGCAATCATCAAGGAGACAATTTCTAATTCAAATAAAAGCAATTTTGTTTAAAAACAGTAATTGGTACAAATGATTTTTTCCTTCTCCTTTTTTATATTTTATTTTTTATTATTATTATTTTTGGTTTTCGACTAACAGTCTCTTAAACCCTGCATGCTGCAGTGCTTAGCCTCTGGTCTGCATCGGCCGTGAGAGAAGAAGGCTACCTGAGAGGTTTCACAGTGCCATCTCATATCCATGTCTGCCTGGCTACCCTGCGTGCTTATAGCTTTTTTCTTAATTCTTAATGGAAATCCTAGGAAATTTAGTCCATCCTCTGAAATCAATACTGGTGACAGGAGAGCTCCCTGACTCAGTGGGAGATCAAGATGATAAATTGTCTGCGCATCAGCCCGGCCTATCAGTGCTCTGCACACAGATGGAAGAGGAAAGGGGGAAAAAAACACAGAGAAAGAGCTCCGTTGGTCACATGCTTGTGGAGAAGCCAATGGACAAATCGCTTCTGCAGTAGAGGATGCTGCAGTTTCTTCTGCGGATGAAAAGTGCTGCGTTTCACCATTGGGTACCACTCTAGTCAATCTGCTTTCTCTCACTCTCTTGTTTTGAGATTTAAGGAGTAATGCTACTTACTTTCATAATACAGCCACCCTTCTCCCCCCAACACTCAGATTTTTTCCTTATAATGAAACTGTAAAAATGTGATGGCTGGAGAAAAGGGAGGATAGAGCAATAAAGCTCCTCGCTGTGATCCCAATTAAACTGTTTTGATCTATTCCCCTTCAGATGATTACTGTGTTTTGCCTCATATTAATTTGCAGCCTTAAACAGAGCAATTAGCACACAGCCCTCAATCCAGGATGCCTCAGAAAAGCCTTCTGACTGTAATTATCTTTTTTTTAAATACCCAGGCTAATCAATGGCATTTGCGGTGTACATGTTACACTCTGTAATTAATGTTTTTTGAACAATGAATCCATAAAGACAATGAAGCAATATAGAGTGATACATTATAGAGAGGCTGCTGGCACTAATGAGAGCTGCAAAGTTTTAAAAGATTCATGCCCAACTAGGCTAGGCATGTGATTTTGAAGGGGGAGAAGGAACAAAAGGAAGAAGCTCCAGCAATAGTTTTTAAAACCTCTTGCATATAAGTAGGTCAGCAAACAGAAAGAAAAGAAGGATCTATGTAGCCTGGGGGACTTCCACAAAACTGGGGAATCAGCTAATCAGAAAACCTATGAATAGAGTCAGCCGATCAAAAGACGTAGATCAACAAGGTACAGATAATGAGGTTTCTGCCATAGTATTTGCATTATTAGCAATTTACTGTTAACACTAGCCTGCCCAGATAAAATATCAACAACTATTTCCCAAAAGAGCAAAAACCAGCTGGAAGGCTTCTTTTGTAAACAAGCCACATCTGTTTTATTATTCATCCATCAGCAAATCAGAGATATGATTCTTCCTCATGATATATCACATCAGCTTTATTAAGGGTAAACAAAAAATACAGGTGCTCCACATTTAATAACTGCATTGGGCAGTGACTATGCACAAAAACAATTGTAATAAATTTATTTTCTGACCAAAGTGTCCATTATCTTTATTAACAAAAAATATTTATAGGAAAAATATAATATAATAAAAATCTTTAGTGTGAAACTGATTAAGTTCTGGCCGGTTTCAGGCAGCAGCTACCAGCCAGGCAGGATTCTAATCAGCTCATTTTCACAGAGGCGAGCTTGTTAACTTGCTATTAGTACATTTAAGGAAGTGCTGGGCTGCAGGAAAAAACAGCTCTGGAAGAGATAGGTTGTTTAGTAACCATTTTACAGGAACCAATTGCAGTCACTGGATGAGGACTACCTGTAGCAAAATAGGCACTATATAGAAAAATCAATCTGTCAGCAAAGATCTCTACAGAATTATCAGTTGTGTTGATAGATAAATCTGAATCTTAATCTTTGTCCAGCTGTTCTAAAATCCACTACTGCCTTTAAATCTTATGAGTCCCCAAGGTGTTGAGTCAATATACTGCATTCTGATATTGTAGCCAGTAAATGTTTTCAGCATTTTTAGCTTTACATTAAAATACAATTTTCTGATATGTTAATCCATCTACTCTGTACTATCAGTTATGATGCACTTATAATCTTATGGTAGACTTACAATATTTTTACTGCATGTAATTTTCTCTTTGCAAGTCAAGGATATCTCAGAACTACCTCTTTTTATTGATTTATATGACACCCCGCTGAACTTAATGTGGCATTTTGCAGAATAGCACAAATTTGGATTCTACATTCAGAGGATAAAACCCCCATTTTCAACATTCTTGTTTTGTGTGTGTGTTTTTAGTAGACTGTAATTGAGTCTTATATGAAAAGGGATGATGATAGCTCCTTCCTAATGTTCTGGAGGAAACAGAAATCCATTTTTGTCTGCCTTTCAATAGATACCTTCATTCACTTATTTGGCAACAATCAACAGTACAGTCCTCCAAACATAAACTAATGCACATAAATGTATGACTTCCCCTGGAAGATACGTAGGTGATTGATAAATATCTTTAAATATTCCTCCTGACATAATTACAAGCACATACCATACACATAAGCATGTATTTTGTTGCCATTACCGTTTCTGTTATCTTTTTGTTATGGGTTTAAAAGTTTGAACAATTGAAGCAGTTGTAAAATCATCAAAAAACACAAACAGTATTTGCAAATAGAAACCATTTCATTTCATTGAAAAAACAATGGGAAAAAAATATAAAATTCTATTTCCCTTCCCCCATTTTTTGGGGGGGGGAGAGAGAGGGGGATAAAGCAGAAACAAGCCTTAGAAAAACTCTCAATGTTTCTGGATGCTTTTCAGGTGTCACATCCCTGTTATGTTCCAAATTTTGACCTAAGATATCCCATTTGAATTTACAATAGTTGTGGTAAAGTTGAGATCGATTATTATAGCCATCCCTGAAATGTTCTGAATTTGAAAGAGTCACAATCTGGTTGAACTTGAATCATCTATTCAGAGCTGTTTTAACTTCAAAACATTCTTAGGATGGTTAGGGAAACTGATTTCACAATTATTTTCCAACCCTTAAAACAAGGGTAGAGCTTTAATATATAAAGAGTATAATCTCGTTTTACTTTTTAAACCTAAAATTCAATGAACTACCTGACAAGATTTGAAAGAAAGTATCATGGTTCCAACAGACAAAAATGATTAAAGCAGAACTCCGGGGTTTGCAAATTCTTCAAAGAACATGTTTATTAGTTACAAAATCAAGAGTGAACCAAGTCTAGATATACAAGTAACAATTTTCCAATACAAAGTTAAATCTCCAACCCATAAAACTATGCAAGCAACTATGTTCCCCGATATAATTATTTGGTAGGCTTTTTATGCAATGCCCAGCCTGCAGTCTTGGGAGCAGGCAATGACCTTGGTTCCCATGGGACAAAAGATTATTTTGACTAATGAAGCACCTGGGCAACTCTCTTCCCTCCATTCTATGTGGCAACCTAGAATGAGAATGAAAATGGCTACAGCCATGCTCATTTGTAGAGTTGACAGAAAGAGAAAGAAAAAAAGAGAGAGATAAAGAGAAAGAATGAAAGAAAGAAAGAAAGAAAGAAAGAAAGAAAGAAAGAGGGAGAAAGAAACCATTTCTCTCAAAATAAGACCCAACCAGAAAATAAGCCCTAGCATGGTTTTTCAGGATGCTCGCAATATAAGCCCTACCCCAAAAATAAGTTCCAACATTGTGGTTGCCCTGGAGGGAGGAGTGGGTGGGCATGGCCAGCTTGAGATCACTTGTGTCAGGGGGCACCTGTGGGGGCAGCTGGGGCTGGAGGGGAATTGAGGGGTCTCTGGCAAAGGGGGACAGGCACCAGGGCCTGATTCACCAGAGAAGCCTCACCAACCCTCTTAGGCCACATGGGGAAGAGCTCCAGGGCTAGGGCAAAGCTGGGAGGGAAGTCCCGGCTACCTCTTAGGGATGGGGGCTTCCTGCCCTTCCTGTGCACTGGGGCCACTGCAGGCAAGAAAGTGGGTGGGAGGCTCGTCCCGCGTGGGTTGGAGCTGGAGGAGAAGGTTGGAAGGTGTCCAAGCATGCAGGGGCTGCATTGTGGCACCACTCCCACATGGCATCATGTGGCAGCAGCAGAAGTACAGTGGGGAGGCAGCTGCATGCCTCCCCCCATGCACTCTGCCTGCTGCTGGGGCCACTACGGTGAGGTGGGGGTGGTGCCATGCTGCGGCCCCTGTGCACTTGGCTTGCTAACTTCAGCCTGCTAAATCAATCACCCTGGCTAGAATTCACCCAACAAACTATCCACCAATCCCCTTGCTTGCTGCAAATCCAGATTGGAGCCCTTGGGCTGCTCCTTCCAGCCCATTTTGGAGCCAGTCCAAAAGTTCAGGGAATGGTTCTCACCCCACCCAGTTGCTGTGGGGTTTTGTTTCCAAAGACTCTCTGCACAGGCTCTGGACAAACTGAAACTGAAAAAGCACCAACAGGAGTGAAGGGCTGTTCAAAGAAGGAGGAAGAATGATAAAGTGGGAGAAGCTACTCCTGAACAAGCAAGGTGAGGCAGGTGGTGGGGCAAGAGAAGTGCCATGCTACAGCCCCTGCATGCTCGGTCCCCAACCTTCCAACCTCATCCTCCAGCTCCGCTACACACACGGGACAAGTCTCCCACCTGCCACCCCACCCATGATGGCCCTAGCTCCCCCCACGCCTCTGCCTCCGCCTGCTATTTGGAGGGTCAAAATTAAGACATCACCTGAAAATAAGCCCTAATGGGTCTTTTGGAGAAAAAAATAATATAAGACCTCGGCTTATTTTCGGGGAAACATGGTATTTCTTTTTAACTAATTTTTCTTTATTATATCTAAAAATCTGTTGAAGTAGCAATATTGTTGATAGATTCTTAAATAAACAGCCTGTACAGTGCCTGTAACAGGTAGTGCCTTACGGTTCATGGTAAAGGATAGAGTACAATTACAAATGGCACCAGTATTTCTTCTAATATCAATGTGATAAGAATTAATGAAGGACAAAAATTACAAGTGGCCTATTTTCTTATATTTTTGGCTGGCTTTTTGGAATGATGCCTAGCTCTGATCCACTGATGTTGTTCCAGATAAGCAACAGGCAATAATTTCTTTCGTTGCCCTTGGAGTTTCTATTTCAAGACGAAATTTCAACTCCCTGAAGCTGTTTTTGAAAGTAGGCAAGAACTTTGTAGACAGCTGATTCTTGTTAACTCTGTGAGGTTTCACAGGTCCACTGTGGGAGTACCTAGTCTACTATCCAGGTCTCCTCCCTGTCCTTCTTGTAGCAACCTGCCTCTGGCCACTGTCTGCATTTGATATGAGCACCTTAGACTTTCACATCCGGGGAGTAAAAAAAGTCAACATGGAAGTCACAACCATGTAATCAAAGTCCCGTCCCTTTTTAAACCTGCATAGTGATAGCATACACCTTTCTCACAGTGGTTAGATCGTAAGGAGAAAAAACCAGTATCTATGAAATCTCTTTAAAATGCTGATTTTGGCATGTCTAAGGAATTGTCCATTAGACATCAGTCAGCATGTCCTTGCGATTTTCTGCAATATTCATTATATCTTGGAACTGCCAGATTTGACAGGTATACTGCAAGTTTAATTTTGTAAAACAATGCACTTTCTGTGTCAAGAAGTAACAACACCCTTCATGGAATATATTTATTTATTCCCATTTTTAGGTGTTACCAATAACGCCAAACAGGTTTCACTCACACTGGATATTATTAAATAAGATATTAGATCCTTAGAGACAAATAAACCTTTGAGTTTGTTTTTACAGAAGCAAAATGGTCCTTGTTCTCTTGAAGAGCTCCCACAGAATGTTACAGTGTGCCTCTATTTTCAGAATACAGAGAATCACTACATATCCCTGACTCTTAAGAGACCTCTCTCCTTTCCTCTTTACACATTCATACATAAATTTTTTCATAATATTAACCTGCCCCTAGCGAGCCTGCCTTGCCTTAAAATGGGAGGTCATACCTGGCCAGTTCTTGGATGGGTGATCACCAGAAACTGCTAGATAGTGAAAATGAAGAAGTAACATAAAAGTAGGCAGTAGCAAATCACTTCAATTCATAACAAATCACTTGCTTTGGGGCCCTGGGCACTGTTTGGAGAATATTGTTTTTCTTGTTGTGGCTGTGAGCTTCCTAAGTTGTGGTTTATAAGGTGAAGGAGGCATATAACTTTCCTAAATAAATACATACATAAATTAGAACAATTTTCTGTAGGTTATACCAACATATAACCGAAACAGCAGTCGCCTTGGCAAGATGGGCAACATAGATATTTAATAATAAATAAAAATAAAAAATAGAATGGATGCCACTTGATAAAAAGCGTCCACAAAAGAGACCTAAAACAAGAAGGATAAATGACAGTATTGCAGGCCCAATTGGTGAAAGAAAACTCAGGACCATATTGGTTGGAAACATGTGGAAGAGGCCTTCATCCTGAAGTAGATAGACAATGGTTAAAATGATGGTGGTGATGGTGGTGGTGATGATGAAAAAAAATAGTTGTGAGGGCAATACCAACTCAGTAGTTTCATTGGGTAGGAATGTATTATCTACTTTAAATTCATGTGTATTGAAATACAATTATGGAGCTTATTGAGGATGACTCATAAAATTGTCTGTATGAGTTAAATAAGTTTTGTTGCTATAAAAATATTTTATTATGCCTTTCATTGAAAAGAACCTCAAAGCAGCAATTCATTAAAAATAAAGGTTATGTTAATAGCTAATGAAGGCCAACTCATAGAACTTTCATTAAGAGATAACAAAAATATGCTAAATGTTGGAACTTGGAAGACTGAAGAGGACAGATCATTGTACAGTACAAATGCCAGCCTGCCTTCTTCAGTAACCCTAAAAGCAATTAATGACAAGAAAGGGAGGACCTTCCCTAAGGAATGGAACTATCTGGGAAAATAAATCTCATTAGAGATATATTTCAAAGGAATCTGGTCCCAGTTGTATACATGCAATATAATACCTGTACAGTGTTGCAACCCAAACAGAAGAAGGTCGGGGCTTATGTCACTATGTGGCTTGCACATTATGACTCCCTTGCCTCCCAGCAGGTGCCATGAACAGCGGTACCTCAGTACTTGATTGCTTCAAAGTTTTTCAAATTTGGCACTTGACTCATTTTGAAGCAAAAATCTTGCACCAAAACTCCACAGTTATAATAATAATAAGTTGGAAGGGACCTTGGAGGTCATCTAGTCCAACCCCCTGCTACGGCAGGAAACCCTATACCATTTCGGACAAATGGCTTTCCAGTCTCTTCTTAAAAACTTCCAGTGTTGGAGCATTCACCACTTCTGGAGGCAGGTTGTTCCACTGGTTAGTTGTTCTAACTGTCAGGAAGTTTCTCCTTAGTTCTAGGTTGCTTCTCTCCTTGACTTGTTTCCATCCATTGCTTCTTGTCCTGCTTTCAGGTGCTTTGGAGAATAGCTTGACTCCCTCTTCTTTGTGGCAGCCCCTGAGATATTGGAACACTGCTATCATGTCACCCCTCACCCTTCTCTTCATTAAACTACACATACTCAATTCCAGCAACCGTTTCCTATATGTTTTAGCCTCCAGTCCCCCAATCATCTTTGTTGCTGTTCTCTGTACTCTTTCTAGAGTCTTGACATCTTTTTTACATCGTGGTGACCAAAACTGGATGCAGTATTCCAGGTGTGCCCTTAGCAAGGCATTATAAAGTGGTATTAGTACTTCACGTGATCTTGATTCTATCCCTCTGTTAATGCAGGCTAGCACTGTGTTGGCTTTTTTGGCAGCTGCAGCACACTGCTGGCTCATATTTAAATGATTGTCCACTAGGACTCCGAGATCTCTCTCACAGTTACTACTATTGAGCAAGGTAGCACCTATACTATACCTGTGCATTTGATTTTTCCTGCCTAAATGTAGAACCTTACTTTTTTCACAATTGAATTTCATTTTGTTAGATAGTGCCCAATGTTCGAGTCTGTCCAGATCCTCCTGTATCTTAAGCCTATCTTCTGGAATATTGGCTATTCCTAGCAGCTTGGTGTCGTCTGCAAATTTGATGAGTTCCCCATCTATCCCCTCATCCAAATCGTTGATGAAGACGTTGAAGAGCACTGGGCCCAGAACAGAGCCCTGGGGCACCCCACTACACACTTCCTTCCATGTAGATGCAGTTCCATTGAGGACCACATGCTGAGTACGGCCTGTCAGCCAGCTACGAATCCATCTGATGGTGATGCTATCTAACCCACATTTTTCTATCTTATCAAGTAGTAGGTTGTGATCTACTTTATCAAATGCCTTACTGAAGTCCAAGTAAATTATATCTACAGCATTCCTCTGGTCCACTAGTTTTGTCACTTGGTCAAAGAATGCAATAAGGTTTGTCTGGCATGATCTGTTTTTAACAAACCCATGTTGACTTTTAGTGATAACTTTGTTCGCATCAAGGTGTTCGCTGATTTGTTGTTTGATTATCTTTTCCAGAATCTTCCCAGGTATTGAGGTCAGGCTAATAGGTCTGTAATTTCCTGGATCTATTTTTTCCCTTTTTTGAATATGCAAACTACATCAGCTCTCTTCCAGTCCTCTGGTAGTTCCCCAGTGCTCCAAGATCTTTGAAAAATATAGTTCAGTGGTTCTGAGATCACGTCTGCCAGTTCCTTGAGAACCTTGGGGTGTAATCCATCTGGTTCTGGTGATTTGAACTCGTCTAGGCTGGACAGGTGCTCACGTACCATTTTCTTGCCTATCTTAACTTGTGTTTCTATTCTGTTTTTTATGGCACTGGTTTTGGTAGGTTGGACTGTTTTTTCCCTTTGTGTAAAGACAGATGCAAAAAATGAGTTAAATAGTTCTGCTTTCTCCCTGTTGCTTGTCACCTTCTTTCCACTTTCCCCCACTAATGGACCAATCATTTCCTTAACTTTTTTCTTGTTTCTTATATGTTGAAAGAAGCTTTTTTTGTTATTTTTGACTTTGGTCGCAAGCCTTAGTTCATTTTGAGCCTTAGCTTCCCTCACTTCATCTTTGCAGGCACGGGCTGTTTGCTGATATTCTGCCTTAGTTATGTACCCCTCTTTCCACTTCTTATACTTGTCCTTTTTATCTTTCAATTTATCAGAGAGTTCTTTATGCAGCCATGCTGGTTTCTTTTGAGAGCTGTTATTTTTCTTCTTTGTTGGTATTGTGCTAGACTGGGCCTTTATTATCTCACTTTTCAAAATTTCCCAAGCTGCTTGAGTTGTTTTCCCCTTTAGGATTCTCATCCATGGAATTCTTCCCATGGTCTCTCTAAATTGATTGAAATTAGCTCTTTTAAAGTCCAAGACTCTAGTTTGGCTGTATTCTATTGCTTGTGCTTCCATAATGTTGAATTCCAATATTGCATGATCACTTCCCCCCAAGGTTCCTGTGGCTTTGACACTTTCTATCATTTCATCTCTGTTAGTGAGAATTAATTCAATACTGAGTTGCATGTATTCCCATCTATTGAAATAAATGATTTATCTACTCTTGTCACCATTAGGTGATCCTTAATTAAAGCTCTTATCTGTGCTCAATTAGACCTGTCACTTGTCCAGTAGCATTTTTAGGCTTTTCTTCCACTGATTCATCTTTCCAGTCCTACTAAAAAGCAAGTTCCTCTCTGACATTCACACACACATGACAGGCACAATCTGACCCAAGGTCACAGTCACTTGCTCATCCCAAGCAGCAATTAAAGCTTTGGTTGAGCCATGTACCAGGGCTTCATCCAAGTTCCCTCTGGAACCCTATCAGGTCCATCAGGCACCTGCAGCAGGCTGACTGAATCCACAGTCTAACAGGGATGATCTGCTGATGGCAAGAGTGTGAGGATAATGTATTCCCAGCTTCAGATTACATTGCTTTTGCCCGGAGATAAAAACCAGTTGTAAAATGTGACTCCTATTCTGAACCGACCTATTAACAATCTGGATGCTTGAATGCTATGGTTGCTATTAAATTCTGAACTGTATCCATCTCTGAGCACTGTGAAGGCAGGCTGCTCTTCCACAGTCCCAAATAGTAGCCCTGAAATTGATTAGCTTTAGTAGGGAAACTAAGTAGCAGAGAGGCAGGTACACAAGCAGCAATCTCTTCTCATCCTAAGGCCCAAATTCACAAATAGAGCAATGTCCCTTAAAGCCTCCAGATGAGAATAGCACCTCCCATCCCTGCCCAAGAACCTCAATTGATGCCATATTTCTAAGATCGAAATCTCTTCCCCCCCAACTTTTGATAATACAAGTTGATTGTCTCATTTGTGATCATATAGCTCCATACAATAAAGGATTTTTTTTAAAGCTAAAACAGACACTATCCCATACTGGATAGTTGCACAGCAGTTGCATGATGTAACCTGTTCCTACAACCACAGCTGCCTCAAACCCAGAAGACTGCTGGCTTCTCAGCCAACATGGAGGATGACATTTCTACCAATTATCCTTTCTCCAACCATCCTCAACATACTTATAATGTCAACAAACAGATACTTGACCTTGAGATATATTGATCATATAGTGAATCACGATAATCCACCACAGAGATCTATGAGCCCCACATTAATAACTGCAACAGAATATCCAGATATGATCTCCGATAAACAATAGAAAATTTAATTACAGATAATTGTAACAGTATAACTATATAGAACTTTAATTCTCATGACTGTTCTTGACAGTGACTAATAGATTAGCATACCAAACAGTGTTGCAATTACTGTCAAAATCTGTTATGCACTTGTGGCTTTAATAGGGATAATTGCATATCCTTTCATGACATGGATCTTAGAAAAATAAATACTTTGCAAAGTGATGGGAACCAGATTAAGTACTTATGATTTTTAAAATTTATCCTTACATACATGCTTAATTAAGTTAACAAATAGTAATACAGGTAGTCCTTGACATATGACCTTAATTGAGCCTGGCAATGGTCATAAGTTGTGATGGTCATAAAAGAAGGTCACCATGTGACTGGATCAGAAGTTAATGCTGGTTTTCAGCAAATCATTGTAAATCATGGTCATCTGACTGCAGGTGCTGCAAATAAACATTAACATGGCTCAGTTTCTGAGAACCCAGAACATGGTTTTGTAATTGGATGTGGGTGACATCACAACTTTGAAACCTAGTTGTAAGTAGCCTTTGGGGGGTTTATGGTGGAATATAGTCCAGATTCCCAGGAGGGAGGGAGTGCATTCCTGAGGAATAAGAGACCGCAAACTTTAGACAGTTGGGTTAGAAAGAAGAGGATCAAATCAGCTGTTTCCAAGAAGTTCTTTATCTTTAATGATGTATATCTTTAATGATGCAAATAGTTTGCTTTAGTTTGGCAAGGTTTCTATCTATAAAGAGCCTTGGTGGAGCAGTGGGCTAATGCCTCCTTAAGTAACAGCAGCTGCCTGCAATTAGTGCAGGTTCGCATCCCACCAGGCTCAAGGTTGACTCAGCCTTCCATCCTTCCGAGGTAGGTAAAATGAGGACCCAGATTGTTGGGGGCAATAAGCTGACTTTGTAATAATGCCGCTTGGGGGGTGTGTGTGAAAGCCCTAATAAGCAGGCATATACATAGAATGAAGGCTACTGCTAAGCTTGTAAGCCGCCCTGAGTCTTCGGAGAAGGGCGGGATATAAATGGAATTAAAAATAAAAATAAAAATAAAATAAATAAAAGAGGGGAAATAAAGGATCTGTTTATGTTTTTGAGCCAGACAGGATCTGTCCTAACTCTGAATGGCTGCTAAGTGATCAGCTGAAAATTGAAGACTACCTGCATGTAGAATATGTAAAACAACTATGGTTTGTTACATTCACTCCATATTCTGTCTTGTATACTTTTTAGATTTTCAAGCCATTAATATATCTCAGTTTTTCACATCCTAGATCAGTACTATGTGTTCATCCTTTCCCTATTTTGGATAATAGATGCAGGGAGAAAGAATAGATAGAAGCTGAACTACTATTTAAATGCTGAGTATGTAGTAGTTAACATTAGATAACCGGTCCTAAATTAATAATTACAGATATCTTGTAATTTTTATTCTATCCTGAGAGACTGTCATAACTAGATTTCAATTAGATTGGAACTTATAAAGTGCTTGCTAGGAAAGACTAGATAAGTAGATTTTCATTATGCTCAAATCTTGTGTTTATTATTTAGTTCTCCAAGACTTGAACCTGAACTATAAACCCCATTATAGGAAAATCAAATTGGAAGCTCAGACTTCAACAAGCCCAACAGAACAGATGAGAACTGGAATAACATGTAGCACCTGGCATGGTGGGAGAAACTCTGGGGCTCTGGATAGCCCACTGATGTGGAAAATAGGTACCGTAGGTACAGAGACAGACAGATTATAGTTACAATTACCATTCTAGTTTCCAAGAATGTGTCTAAATTCTAGTATTGCGCTAATCACCTCATTCTTCAAAGGTAAAGAACCACCATTACAATGACAGGCATTATCAACTACCACTATAATTTCCTGGGTCTTTTATAAAGGATAGGGCCTAATTTCATCTGGTCAAAAGCAAGCCTGATTACGCCAGATGTACTTCTTCTCAAATCAATTACTCCCTAGACTGGAATTCTGTTTGTTTTGTTTTTTTAAAAAATATCTCTGTGTTTTATATAAATGACAGCTTACAATTTTTTTAAAAAATATGAATGTTAAATAAATCAAAATAAATCTGAGTAACTCCTCAGGCAAAATACAGTGGCATTTTGAGAAAGCCGTTCTGGAAAAATGCTCTGCAAAATTTCTAATCTCAATCATACTTGCTTCCTCAGTAATCTAGTATATCATTTTGTTTGATTTCTGAAGATAAAATATTTAAGTTTAAGCTTTTTCTTCCATTTTTAGTGCAGATCTGCTAAGTTTGTAAGACGCCCTGAGTCTTCGGAGAAGGGCGGGATATAAATGGAATTAAAATAAAAAAAAATAAAAATAAATCTATGACAGAGACCATGATACAAAGATAACAGAATTGGGACAAAGCAAGAACCTGAAGGCACAGAGTCATGATGAGGAGGTGATTGAAGTTGATGAGAAGTCTAGTTTTTTCTTACATCTCTTACAATAGTTAATGTAAAAAAACAGTAGAAAAAGTAGAAAGATGTGAAAAATAAGCCCCTAATTTCTTGTGTCAAGTCGATATACCGTATAGTGCAGTCAAGCTGGGGAAAACCTTCAAAATGGCTGAAATGTTCTGTAAATTATAAGAGCAACCAGACAATGTTCATGGATTAATAGCTTTAATAACTAGCTAGCACCTCTTTCTTGTCATATTCAGGTTTACATCTAAGCCCAAAGGCAGAAGAAATGCTTTCTCAATGCTGCCTTCTGAATATGTTAGTTTTTATTTAAAAGAACAAGCCTTCAAATTGCACGGAATGCTTAGCACAGATTACATTTTAAAATATCAGTTATCTGAACTTGCAAGAATAATGCACAACATCTTGTGGCAATATCCAAGCTAATTTAACATGATGAATTAGCATCAAGGAATGGAAGATAAGTGTAGAGGTTTCATTATCTTTTTATACTCCCCATTTTTCAAGCAAATACACTTGGCAGATTATTCATATTCATTTTACACTGTACACATTTGTTAAACCACAAATTAGCAGTTACTTTGGTTATTTAACTGGAGGGTGGGGAGGAAACTCTCCTTCATAAATTTAGAGTTCTGCCTTGATGGTGCTTGCTTTTCTCTATATTTGGGCTAATACTGGGTCAAAAGAAATTTAGAAAATTAGGTGTGGCAATGGAGCCTCATAATCAGATCTTTATTTCTTTGTTTAAAATAATCATGAGAAGGATGGGAGCAATTTAGATGTACTCTCCTTCCCTCTTTCCATTTTGCTCTTTCCTTGTTTTGAAATACAGTGGATATAGAAAGTCTACACATCCCTATTAAAATGCCAGGTTTTTGAAATGTAAAAAGATCAGACCAAGATAAATCATTTTAGAATTCTTTCCATCTTTAATATAACATATAAACAGTAAAACTGTATTAAAAAACAAAGTGAAATCTTAAACAAACAAAAAAGAAAGAAACTAGAATAATGTGGCTGCCTGCATAAGAGATCACACCCTCTTATAAATAGGGATGTGGCTGTGTTCAGAATTAACCAATCACAGTCGAACTGAAATTGACATTAGTGTCAGTACACACCTGCCATCAGTTAAAATGACTGATCAAGCCCATATAAAGTTCAGCTGTTATAGGAGTTTCCCCCCCCCCCCACATTTACATGGTTGCCTCTTACAGCAAGAGCCATGGTTTGCAAAGAGCTTACAAAGCGTCAAAGGGTTCTCATTGTTGGAAGGTATCAGTCAGGATCACAGTAAAGACAGTCATCCAGAAGTGAAGAAAATATGGCACAACAGTGACATTACTGTGTGTCTCTCCAAAATTGATGAAAAAACAAGAAGAGAACTTGTCTGAGAGGCAGCCAAGAGATCTTAAAGCAACATTAAAGAAGCTGCAGGAATTTCTGGCAAGTATTGGTTATGTACTACATATGACAACAATCTCCTTTTTGTATTTCTGGGCTGTGTGGTAGAGTAGCAAGACAGAAGCCTTTTACAAACAAAAATGTCTAAGCTCAATTACATTTTGCCAAAATGTACACCTTGTCTGATGAAAGCATGTAGGAAAATGTGTTATGGTCTGATGAGACCAACATTGAACATTTTGGCCATAATTCCAAAAGTATATTTGGCTCAAAAACAACATTGAGCATCAGCAAAAGTACACCATAACCAGTGGTGGGATTCAAATATGTGAACAACCAGTTCTCTATGTGGATGCCACTTCCGGAAGTCCATTCTGGATCTGGGCAACAAAAAAATCAGCTACTGGTTCTGCTGAACGGGTGCAAACTGGCTAAATTGCACCACTGACCATAACTAAAGTGAAACATTGTGTGGCAACATTATGTTTTGGAGCTGTTTTTCTTCAGCTGGAACTGGGGCTTTAATCAAATTGGAAGAAATAGTTCCCAATATCAGGCAATTTTGGCATGAAACCTTCAGGCCTCGTCTAAAATGCTGAAGGTGAAGAAGAATTTCACCTTTCAACACAACAACTCAAAGTACATCTCCAAATCAACAAAAGAATGGCTTCACCATAAGAAGATGAAAGTTTGGGAATAGTCCAGCCAGAATCCAGATATTAATCCAATTGAAAATCTCTCTCTCTCTCTCTCTCTGTGTGTGTGTGTGTCTGTGTGTGTGTGTGTGTGTGTGTGTGTGTGTGTGTGAGAGAGAGAGAGAGAGAGAGAGAGAGAGAGAGAGAGAGAGGTGCACAGGTGATGTCCTTTCAATCTAAGAGATTTAGAGCACTTTTGCAAGGATTCCCAAGGCAAAATGTAACATGCTGATAAGCTCCTACCCCAAAAGACTGAATATTATCATAAAACCAAAAGGTGCTTCAAAAAAGTATTAAGGGTGTGCATCTTTATGCAACCATATTATTGTACATTTTTTACTATTTTCCCCTTATAAGATTTATGTTTATTTTTCAACTGAATTGTACAGCTTATGTTAAAGGTGGAAAGAATTCTGAAGTGATTTATTTTTTACATCTCAGAAACCTGGCATTTTAACAGGAGTGTGTATACTTTCTATATCCACTGAACTTGGTGGAAGATAATATGCTTTTCAAACCTGTTTTCAGGAGGAAAAGAATTTTGGTGAAATTCTGATGGGTGAGGCATGATATTGCATTTATTTAGCTTTGCAATGGGTAAGGGTACAGATAGGTATTTTGTCTTTCATTCTTTAAATCTCTTCATGATTTGCAATCTCACTGGCTTTTTATATTTATAAACTACCGTATTTTCCGGCATATAAGATGACTTTTTAACCCATGAAAATCTTCTCAAAAGTCAGGGGTTGTCTTATATGCCGGGTGCTGAAACTTTAGGGACAGGGCTGGCTGGAAAATCTGGAGCGGATCTCCCATTTTGTCTGCACAGGGAAAGCGGGACCAATTGGAGAAGAAGCTGCAGTCTGTGATTTTTTACAGGCTGGGGTCTGGGCATCTTTCCTTCTAAAGTTGAAGAGCAGCTGTAGTCTATCCCAACTTGAAAGGCAGGTGGGGAATGCAGCAGTCAGAGCAACTGCTTAGCTCTAAGGACACATTTGACTCAGGAACTGGGTGGGCTGGCTGGAAAACCTGGAGCGGATCTCCCATTTGGTCTTTTTTTAAAAATCCCATTTATATCCCGCCCTTCTCCGAAGACTCAGGGCGGCTTACAATTTAAAGCACAAATCAATGTGCTTAGCAATAGCCTTCATTCTATGTATATGCCTGCTTATTAGGGCTTTCACCCCCCCCCCAGCAGCATTATTACAAAGTCAGCTTATTGCCCCCAACAATCTGGGTCCTCATTTTACCTACCTCAGAAGGATGGAAGGCTGAGTCAACCTTGAGCCTGGTGGGATGTGAACCTGCACTAATTGCAGGCAGCTGGTGTTACTTAAGGCTCTGCACAGGGAAAGCTTTAGAGTGAATTAGGAAAAGTTTAATCCACTTGCACTGTTTTATGTTTACATGTTTGATGACAAACAGCCTTATAATACGGTACTAAAATTCTCATCATGACCTTTAGTTAGGCAACAAGGTGCATGATAGGTGAACAGTTTTTGAACCAAGAAACCTCAAATGGGTTAACTTACAAAATGTGTCCAAAATTTGCAACCCATGACTCTTGAGGGAATGAAATTTGGTAAAGTTATGGCTGCTTTGGTATTACTAGCTACTGTGGCACTGCTGCTGTGGTCACATATCTTCATTTTCAACATTCTCTGTAACACTTTCTCTGCCAGCTTTGCAATCTTTCACTGTTTTTACCCCACCCAGTACTTGCCACTTATCTGTGGGAAGGGAAGGGTAGGAGATTTCTGATGCTCTTGATCACAAGGAAACTCAGTGAGGAAGCTGGCAGGAAGTCAGAAGTTGCTTCTGCTACTGTGACTTTTTGCCCACCCTTGCATTTTTAATGAAAGTACACCTCTGTATATTACTGTATCCTAAATTCACATGTTATAATTACATATTATTAGGCCAAGATATGCATCACAAATTGAGAAAAATGTAAAATTGGTTGGGTAACCATTTGACCTGAGTATTAGTCTCAGCAATGCAGATCAAGTGTGCAGGAAGAAAACTGCACAAATTTTTAGGTGTCTCCATTAAGGAAGTGTAAGTTTACATTGGGAAAATATTATCTATCTGAATCACATCTATAGGCTTAAGATACAGGAGGATCTGGACAGACTCGAACACTGGGCGCTATCTAACAAAATGAAATTCAATGGTGAAAAAAGTAAGGTTCTACATTTAGGCAGGAAAAATCAAATGCACAGATATAGTATAGGTGCTACCTTGCTCAATAGTAGTAACTGTGAGAGAGATCTTGGAGTCCTAGTAGACAATCACTTCAATATGAGCCAGCAGTGTGCTGCAGCTGCCAAAAAAGCCAACACAGTGCTAGGCTGCATTAACAGAGGGATAGAATCAAGATCAAGTGAAGTACTAATACCACTTTACAATGCCTTGGTAAGGCCACACCTGGAATACTGCATCCAGTTTTGGTCACCACGATGTAAAAAAAGATGTCGAGACTCTAGAAAGAGTACAGAGAAGAGCAACAAAAATGATTGGGGGACTGGAGGCTAAAACATATAGGGAACGGTTGCTGGAATTGGGTATGTGTAGTTTAACGAAGAGAAGGGTGAGGGGTGACATGATAGCAGTGTTCCAATATCTCAGGGGCTGCCACAAAGAAGAGGAAGTCAAGCTATTCTCCAAAGCACCTGAAAGCAGGACAAGAAGCAATGGATGGAAACTAGTCAAGGAGAGTAGCAACCTAGAACTAAGCAGAAACTTCCTGACAGTTAAAACAATTAACCAGTGGAACAACCTGCCTCCAGAAGTGGTGAATGCTCCAACACTGGCAGTTTTTAAGAAGAGACTGGCCAGCCATTTGTCTGAAATGGTATAGGGTTTCCTGCCTGAGCAGGGGGTTGGACTAGATGACCTCCAAGATCCCAATTTTTATTATTATTATTATTATTATTATTATTATTATTATTATTATTATTATTATTATTATTATTATTATTATTATTATTATTATTATTATTATTATTATTATTTATTATTATTATTATTAATAATAATTATTATTATTATTAATTATTATTATTATTATTATTATATTTGAATTAGCAATTTAAGAGATGATTGCAGATCTTGGTTATCTAATTAAGGTGAGAAAACATTCAGAAATGCACAAAATCTGTCAACTTGCATAAATGCCTCTTTATCATCCTCTCCCCCTCTCAATGCCATTTTTTTGTTTAATAGTTTTATTATGTTCTGCAGGTTTTTAAGAACACAGAGGAGAAAAACATGAAAAAGTGGAAGAGGCACAGCTAAATCATTTTGGATAACAGAAATTCTTATAGAGAATAAGCAAATCAGGAAACAAATAAATCCTTGGAATACTTATAGCTAAGGTCCAGGGAATTAAAGGTATATAGGGATCAATGGGACAAGATAGATAAAAGAATACTTTTTTTTAAAAGGAGTAGGGACCAGACAAAAAAACACTATAATTTTTGAAAGGTGTGGAAAATGAAAAGATAGCTTGATTTCAAATATTTTTCCCATTGTTTTCAGCCAAACATCTAATATTAAATTATCTGGTAAGAAAACTGAACAAATTGGCCAGTCACAGTATATACTATAGTACCACACTGAGAACTAGTAAAATAAATACTAGGTCAAGTGGAAGCTTTCTGCAGATGTAGTCTACTTTCTGAGGATTTATGGCAAACAAGACATCTCTGAAGGAGGGAGGATGTCTTTGCAGTGGCAATCTATGGCCAGATGGTGAATTCTGTCTCTCTGGAAAAAGCAGAAATCATAAGATCACCCATTGTACTCTGGGCAGCTGCTCTTTAGAAATAGACTGATGAACTGGTTTTTTTTGTAGTTGACTTGTGAGTTGATCAGCTGATAATTGAAGGATTTCAATCAAACTCACAAATGTAATGTAGCCTACATAGACACAAAGTTTGAAGAGCCTGATTTCTTAATCACTTTCAGAAATTGCTTTTCTATTATTAAGAACCTTTGGAGTGAGAAGATTTTTTATATCATAGAGTGAGTTTCCCCTAATCATTAATGAAAGAAGTTTTAAATATAAGTTTAAGAAGGAAAAACAAGTCTTGTTTTAAAATAAATAGCAAAAGGATGATTAGAATGTAGAAAGTAGACTAAGGGTACAGATGGATGTGAAATAAGGTTTTGAATTAATTATAGGAATCTGTCCCATGGGAAAATGCAATTGTCTTGTCTTGTTAAAAAATATGCTAGGATGGGACTTTGAGGGATAACCAGAAGCAGCTAAATAATGCAATTAAAGGAGAGGAATACTAAAATGTGATTTACTAATACAGAATGCAATAAAATACAATATTGAAAGATATTTATGAACAATGGCTGCAGAAGATAATTTTAAGAGTATCTGCCATTATAAATAGATTGTGTTTAAAAGAAATAATAATAATAATAATAATAATAATAATAATAATAATTATTATTATTATTATTATTATTATTATTATTATTATTATTATTATTATTATTATTATTATTATTATTATTTTATTTATATACCGCCCTTCTCCCAAAGGACTCAGGGCGGTGAACAGGGCAAATGTATAAAATACAAAAAATACAAAAGTTAAAAGGAATTAAACATAATGCCCAAGGTAAAAAACAATAAATACAAATATTAAGAACAATAAAAAACCCAACCCACCCCCCATCAGGCCAAGCCGGCTTGTTCAAATAAATGCATTTTCAGACCACGTCGGAAGGAGCGGAGGTCGGGCGCCATCCGGAGCTCAACCAGCAACCAATTCCATAACTCCGGGGCACCCACAGAGAAGGACTTCCCCCTGGGGGCCACCAATCGACATTCTCTGATCAGTGGCACCCTGAGGAGGCCCTCTCTGTGGGAACGCACAGGGCGGAGGGAAGTTGATGCCGGCAGCAGGTGCTCCCTAAGGTACTCCGGACCCATGCCATGTAGGGCCTTGAACACTATTACCAGTACCTTGAATCTCACTCGGAAGACAACTGGGAGCCAATGCAGCTCACGGAGTAGAGGTGTAACATGGGAGTATCGGGAAACTCCCAACACGACTCTCGTGGCTGCATTCTGTACCAGTTGGAGCCTCCGAGTGGTCCTCAAGGGCAGCCCCATGTAGAGAGCGTTGCAGTAGTCCAAACGAGAGGTCACGAAGCGCATGAGTGAAAGGGGAACGTGTTTTATTGGACAAGACTGAAACTTGAAAGTAGATTTAAATAAGAATCACATGAAAAAAGATGCTACGTTGTATATGTAAATTAAACCAGCTAGTGTCTTAATAATAAAGATGGATATACAAGATAACAAACAAAAAGAATGACATTAATAATTTTTCTATATTGGATTTACAAAAGGTGATCTCTTAAAGTTTTGAAGGATTTTATGAGGAGAGACAAAGAAAAAAAATGAAATAATGTTCCAGGACATTATTTGAAGGGATTAAAGATCAAGATTGTTAAAAATAAAAGGAAGTAATATAAAATTGGTTTATTTAATCAAGATTAGAATAGATATATTGTCAATGGACTTTTGCTGATGAGTTCTGAATGGTGAGGCTTTAAAGACTTATTTACAGATAAGAGACTGAATATGGGAAGAAGAAAGCACTTACTGTATTTTAAGAGAAGGTGATAATAAAATTGTTTATACTTTTTCTGGTAAAGGGGAAGTAATTTCTTTATCTTTTTCTTTACTATAGTCTTATTTTTTTCTTTCTATTTTTTCTTTTCTGTACTTTCTGCTCTTTTTCTTTTTTTCATGTTTTTAGTTTGTATTTTTACCTTTCTAATTTTAAAGTTCAACAAAATTATTGCAAGTAAGTGGAAGCCTTTTTCCATAGAATTGAAGGTCTTTAATATAATTAAATATGGGCATGTTTTCAATGGCCTGCAATTTCATATTGTATTCCGTAACAGTGGGGATTAGAGACTACAAGAAATGATAATTTTCTAGATTCAATATTGTATTGCATATAGTAATAGATTGCTAATTATCATGCCTTTTAAGAAAGTGAAGTCTGTTAAAATGTTCTCTTTTCAGAGATAGATACATATCCGCCCCCTCACAGACTTATATTATCTTCTGTATTGTTTAAATAGCCTATTATTCTTGCTTTCATGTTAAAAGGGAACATCTGAGAATCCTTAACAAACAACCTATTTAACTATCCACTATTCTGCACAGTATTAGTTAGCTTTTTTGTGAACAGAAAAAAGAATTGAGCTTTGAAAACAAAGGATCTGACATATATCAGGATTGCTCTCTGCATTATTTCCAGAAGATATTTCTCAATTTCATTACTTCTTTTAACAATTTCCTTGCCAGCTTCACTAATTAAAGTTTGCCAGTAACTCAGTTAACCAAGGAGCTTCTATCTGAAATTCAAAAACATGAACATTGAGTGAATACTATGTTGAAGACTGTATCTTATTTTTAGTATAATTTTTATTTAAAGGTTTTAAACAAGAAGGTAAAAGCTAACATAAACTAATAGACAATAAAAAAGGAAAAAAGAAAAGAAAGTTACATATTATTTTTTGATATTTCTTGTTGATCTATCAAACCTATGTCAGTTATTATTAAGTATATAAAATATAAAATCTTTTTTCACAAAAAAGTTCATTAAGAGGCTTCCAATAATCAAGAAATGTAAATAGTGTCTTTTCTCTAATCAGAAAGATTAGAAAATTCATTGCTGGAGAAATCTGTAAACTTCACCAACCATTCCTCCATAGTGGGTAGTGTCAAATCTTTCCATCGTTGTGCATAGAATAATCTCGCTGTTGTGATCATATACTAAAATAATCTTCCATGTCTTTTTTTCTAACTGTGTATCCATTAATCCTAAAAGGAAAAGTTCTGGTTTCAATTGAATATTAATCTTTAAACTCCTTTATATCAAAGTATGCATTTAGATCATTTTTAAAGCTTTTTTTACATGCTTGATAAAGTGTCCCTTTATGCTGTTCACATTTTCAACATACATTTGAAGCTCCTTTATACAATATAGATAATTTCTTTGGTGTTTAAAGTTATAGTCCAGAGTCGCTTTGAATAGTGAGATGGGCAGCATGATGGATGGATGGATGGATAGATCAATCACATTAATGGGAGTTGCAGCACCTGCATAACTGGAAGATGCCAGATTGTGGAGATTTTATCTAAGCAAACCAAGTAGAACTCTATACCAGAAAACTATGCAACTATGCAAAAATTGCATAGTTTTCTGGTATAGAGTTCTACTTGGTTTGCAAGTAGAACTGTATACCAGAAAACTATGCAATTTTGGGTTGCACTGATATTGTGAAAGATCCCAACTTTGAACCAGCCATACTGCAGAACACTTCCTTATGTAAAGGATCCTTCCTTTTTAAAATGACATCATTGGGGGAACTAAACATTTGAAATTGGGATAGAGATGAATTACTTAAATAACTGATTAAATATACTTTCATCGGCATGAGAGCATCCTGATGTTATTTTCTCATTCATTGTTAATGAATAAATTATTTGATGGCCTGGTACTTCTATGCAATTAAAACATTAAAGTTTTTGAGTCTCATACAGAAATGAAAGATCCATAAGGGTTTTATTTGCAGCTGAGATCAAAAGTGGGCCTACATAGTATTCCCTCTTTTCTAGCTCTTCAACTTATATTTGGCTACAGAATATATAAGTGAATAGATCAGACATGATTGTGATGACTGCACTTCTTTAACCTGAGGAATTTATTAAAAATGTGGCTGAAAGCTGAATGACAATGTTTATGTAACAAATCCAAAAAAACATTTTGTGTTGTTGACCTCTTTTATTTGACCACATAATACAATACTGATTATTCAACATTAAGATTATTTTCAAATAAGGAAGTGAACAATCATTCGGTCAAGGAATCTGCATTATCAAATATAATACAAAAGTGATCAGATATTCATCCAGGTTTGGGAAGTCTTCAGAAAATGGTTGAATGATCATCTGGCAAAGATTGTATAAGAATGAGCAGTGTTTTAGACAAGATGATCACTAAGAAAAGACTGAGGAAGAAAAGTCAATACATACTTCACTACTTATTAAAAGACTTTCAATTGGATTGACCAGTTTAACCTCTGGCATGTACTAAACAGAATGGGAATCCCAGAAACATCTCATTGTCCTCATGAGAAACCTATGGAAGCCATGGTCTGAATGGAACATGGTGAAAAAGAATGACTTCCAGTTGGGGAAGAAATGAAACAAGGTTGTATAGCCCCTCCTTATTTATCCAACCTATATGATGAATATCTATTGAAGGAGTCTGGTAGAAATATGATTTGCATTCTTTATTCTTTTTATTTAATCTGTTACTTTCCATTTTTACATAGTCTTATTAATATCCTATGATTTATATTCTGTATTTTGATATGATTGCTTGGCTAATCAATAATAAAGTTGCTATCAAAGGAGCATAGACTAGAAGGAGATGAGTGTGCACTATGCGGATGACACTACTTTGATAGCCTAAAATGCTAAGGATCTGCAAACTCTAATAATCAAAGTCAAGTACAGTGAAAAAAGAGAGGACTACATTTAAACATAGAGGAAACCATCCTAATGACAACAGGTATAAATACCAGCCTTAGAGCTGATAACAAATATAGCATAGTGGTGAATAACTGCTGCTTCTTAGGGTCAATTACTTGTCATGCATATAAAAGCCCAAAAGTTGCCCTATCATTTATTTTGCACGTATGTAAATTGATGTTGGAAAATTTTCTATAAAGAAAAGATGTACAAAAAGAGAACCAAAAATAATCTGGCAATACAATCAGTGGGATGTGATCACAATTTTTTTCCTACAATCATTACCACCAGATCTGGCAAAGCCAGTGACATCCTAGCAAACCTTCCTACATTTACCTTTTGAGAATTCAGGGCTTTCTATGTCCAAGTTCTAGCATGAGGTTATTTTTTAGATAACCTGCATTGGACATTAAATGGCTTCCAGGAAACTTTTGATATCATTGGTCTTATCTTACTGAACTGCTTATGAGATTTGGGGATTGGAGACATTATTTTGCCATTTTGGCTCCACTGTGTAAGAAGATGACCTTGACAGAAATATACAAGAATCATTACCTAGAGAAAGACTGGGAAACATTTTTAACCTCTGGGGAAAAAGATTTACTAGAACAGACATGTCAAACTCGTGACGTCACGTGACATCGCACAATGTATTGGAGCTTTTTCGCCATTGCCAGCAATGGGGTGGGCGTGGCTTCTGGATGACGTGTCCGGCCCATGGGTGGGGAGTTTGAAACCCCTGTACTAGAAGGAATTCAGGCACTCAATTCCATGATTTACTGGAGTGTGGTATATAAGGTGGGGAGGTGCAGCATAATAATTAGATTTTTGTTATAGCCAATTTCAATTTCTATAAAAGTAATTCTAGCAATTCCTTGGAGTTGATTTTCTGGTCTGACTACTTAATGAATCTGATGTTGCCACTCAAACAACACCTCTATTATGCACTTTACATGGGGCTGCAACTTGGACACTGTAACTGGTCCAGGATGAAGTGAACTACATACTTACTGACTCCCAGAGTTGAGATCACATGATATTGATTCTGCAGACTCTGCACTGGCTATCAGTTGGTTACTAAGTATTTAAGATGCTGTTGTTTACTTAGTAAGCCCTTCATTGCTTGGCACCTAGATACTTTCAGGATTGTATACTCTCATCAGACTCATTATTTTGGAGGACATTCTCTTAACAAACAATACCTATGTTCTATGCTTTTTAAAAAAAAATTAATTTTGTCTTTTGAGGATTTCATAATGTCACTTATTTATATTGACTATACTGTGGAAGTATTAACTGTTATATTCTGTACTCTGTAAGCCACAGAGAGCTATCAGATTGTGGCAGGAAATAAATATCACTCATCCTGAGCAATACCATCTCTCCCAGAAGACTGGGATCTGACTTCCATGTCCTATCTCAGCTTTAGCTGCCATTCCTTTTGTTGCTTCTCTTTTGATAATGTGGACCACAATTCACTTTCTCTGAGTTCCAGTCCTCCCAAAGGGACTAGCATCTGAGCAAAACAGAAACCTGGTTGCTCTCCAAGGACAGAAGAGTCTTCAGGTTAACTCTAAGAAGGTTCAGCAACAGAATCGGTACTGGCACAGGCACAGATGATCATATCTGCAAAATCTTTCTTCTTTCACCAGTTTCTCTTTCCATTTTTCTACTACTTCATTTAACATTACAACATAGACAAATATGTGAAAGTAAGTGTTACTAAGGAAGATCTAAAAGAATGGCCAAAACCTATGAGGAAGAATTTATGTGGCAATGAAACAGAAAGGCGGGGAATGGAGTTATTTTGCAGCTATGGAACTTGCTTCATCAAACATACAGTAAACTTGAGAGTCCACAAAAATCTTCTTTCAGAGCAACCCAATAGCAAAGCACCTGACAGGAATTGATTCTTAAAAGAGATATTTTAGGAAGAGCATGGTGTTAACTACAGTTTAGCATCATGTGCTGTTGAGATTCAGTGTTTTTCTCAAACAACCATACCCTCTCAGATTCTTGCAAAACATTACCTCATTTGTTGTTCATACTACATCCCAGAGTACACACTGGCATTCAGTGGTGATTAATCACCTTTCCTAAAAGTACTACTGTATGTAAACCAAACTATGGATCTGCTAAGATTTGCATTTGAAACCATGGTCAGATGACCATGATATATTTTTTTTCTTTTGGGACACAAATATTGAAAGATGTCATGTATGACTCTGGTTTCAAGCACATTGGTTTGCATTTGCTAGAATGTTCTCTAAATGCATTCTCTATGATACATTTAGGGAACCGAGATTTTTTTAAAAAAACAATTGTATGCATTGCTTTTTTGGGCGACAGCTTATGGAAAGGTAGAAAAAATGGCAATTCCTAGTGTTTTGAATCAAAATTGAAAGAGTAAAGACAAACAACAGGTGGGAATTCTGAGCTAATAGATGATAGTGAAAGAGCATGAAAATAGGGGAAAACCACATATGTCATTTAGGCTACCTTCGGAAGACTTCTGTCAAAAGCAATCTAATTTTTCTTAAAGCAGTCTGCTGTGTGGGTAGAAAACAGAAAGAACAAGAGGATACAAGAAAGAACAAGAACAAAGTGACCCTATCAACTTTTGTGTCTTGGTCCACTGACTTGGTCCCAAGACTTGGAGGAACATTGTCCATGGGGTCGTGATGGGTCGGACACGACTTCACAGCTAACAACAACAACAGCCACTGACTGTGTAAGAAATGTGGGATAAAAATTGAATAAATATATATAAAAAAAGAATTTATTTATTTATTTATTTAGTTATATTTATATACCGCCCTATTCCCTGAGGACTCAGGGCGGTTTACAGGGAATTAAAAATCCAAAATACAAAAATTAAGAACCAAATTAAAAAATATTAAATTAACCCTGTAGTCAGTTAAAAAGAACCCCAAATTAAAAATTCCTCCTCAGTCTGGGCCCGAGAGCTTGAAGAGCCAGGTCTTCAGGCCCCGGCGGAATGATCGAAGGTCGGGGGCAGTTCTCAGCTCCACCGGCAGCTGGTTCCAGAGGGCAGGCGCTCCCACCGAGAAGGCCCTATCCCTGGGTGTCACCCGCCGGCAGTCTCTTACCGGCGGGACCCTGAGCAGACCCTCCCTGTGGGAGCGCACTGGGCGAAGGGCATTTGATGCCGGCAGCAGGTGTTCCCTCAGATATCCCGGACCCAGGCCATGTAGGGCTTTATAGGTGATAACCAGCACCTTGAATTGATATGTATGAAATTAGCAGCTCTTGATGCCTTTCATTTCTTCTTATAAATTGACTTTACATTTTAAGTTTTTATAATTTAAATTTTAAATTTTAAGCTATGTGGCTGTTTGAAGATATTTTCCTGCCTGAGGTAGAGCTGTAAAAGGATTTATAGCTAACCACCCCACCAAATCAACATGAACAACATCCAAAGCAAGGCACGTTCTTTGGCACCTGAAGAACAATGATAGGGGGCCAGGGGATCCCATTAGCACTTCTGCCCATGGGTAGAAGTAATCTAAAAACATGAAATCACAATATTTGCTGTTGATTTATGCCACCCAGTCTGCTGCTTGAAGTGACAGCCTTGCTTTGCCTAATGCTAGGACCTACACAGCTCCCCATCCTAAACTCTAAATAAAAAAAATGTAGATCCCTGTTATGTGTTCCTTCATCAGCGTGATTCTTTCAACATCTCCCTGGGGATATCTAAAAAAAAAATCTAACCAAAAGTGTATAGATTTGTGTTTGTGTAAATATGAGGTAATTTCAACATTTCAGAGATGACATGAATGACTGTCTCCTTGAAAAGGAAATTTCTTAGTTTTAAAAATCCTTATATTTCTGAAGTAACATTAGACTGATATGGCCGTAGGCAGTCCTAGAACAATTTGGATTTTTAAATTTAGGGGTTACATATGTATGATCTCATATCTGGATTCTACTTAAGGCTGTTGGGATACAAAACCAAGAAAGGTTCCAGCATATTTTAATAGAATAAGACTCCTACAAACCCTATGTTTGCTTTTGGACTGGTTCAATGCTTTACCAAAAGAGAAGGATAAATGTGTGAGGCACATTATGTCAGCTATGATGGCAGGAAATTCTTGGAATTATTAAACCTGACACACAAGGAGGTCCCAAAATTGAAGAAGATACCTTGGCATTTTGCAATAGAGGGATCATGTAAATGCAAAATAAGGATGTTGAAATAAATTTAACAGAAAGCTGAATTACATTCAAAATTATTCTAAAACCAGATTGATATGCTGTTTCTGTGACACAATTACTGTCCCATAAAGGATATCAAGAAAAAGTAGTATCATGATATGTCAGAGTAATCCATTTTTTCAAAGGAAATTATTTTCTTATAACAAAACAGAATCCATTTGGCATAAGCAGGTATAAACTTCAATCTCCACCAGAATTCAGCTCAAAAATTATAAACAAAATTTGTAAATTGAGAAGGTTGCATAGAAAAAATTATACATTTGCAAAAGCTGCAGGAACAAAATACAAATTTGAGAAAATTACTTTCAATGGATTAGAGTCATTTGTTTAAAAGAAAAATGCATATATTGTGAAAAGTTACTTTCAAATGGGTCTGGTGGGGGAAATGCACACCAAGGGAGAAATAAGAAAAAAAGTGATTTTAAAATTGAGCAAAAAATGATAAAACTTGGAGCTTTATCTTTTTTTGAAACCTAAATCAAGGATTATGACCAATATAAACCTGAATCAGGAATGTAATGATTTCCAGCAACCCCTCCCAGCAGCCCTGAAAGCCAAGTGGATTTAAGATCTTTGGTCAAAGAAATAAGCCCAGCTAGTGTCTGTAACATAAGAAAAGGATATAGACATTGCAGGTCCTCCAAAAGATTTTCTATTTGCCAACTCTCAATGGAACAAGAAGGATTTGTTCCATTAGCTACTGAGCACATGTTTTGCCAAATGGCCCTAAGATCACTATATTAAGAGCACTGATTCACTGGGTGTACTTTAGTGAAATCAACAATAGCAAAAACCGTTTGATTTCACTAAATTGTATTCAACAGATCAGGTTATTACAAAAATAAAAATATATTGTAAAACTATTTGCAAACCTCAATTATATGGCTTAAAAAAAACTAGACTTACAAATTCTCCAAACTGGAACCACTCATAGAGTAAAGAGGCTCCTTGTCTCTTTTCTATAGAGACTTAATCCTATATGCTTAATGGATATTGGCCTATGTATGAGATTAACTTGTTTCAAGCCTCAGGGATGAACAATTAAGCAAATTTTTGCTTATACCTATTGTTTTCCTTCTCTTTCATGGGAGTCTCAGGTTTTATTTTGTTTCATTCTGTTTTCCCTTTAAAGCAACCTTTCTGTGGTGAAAAGGTTGATGGATCATGATAAAAGGTAGATGACACATTTTGCTGCAAGCCAAGCTGGACTTGCCAGGGGAAGCCTTGGGGTACATTACAACTGTGGAAGCGTTAGCATGTTGCCTCCAAAATTAAAATACAAAACCTGTCCAATTATATATATAAAAAATAAAGGCAGCTTCCTTGTGAAAAACAGAAATAATTTAATTTATGGTACCACAATTACAAAAGAACAAGGGAGGGCAACATGCAGATCTTAAGTTGTCCACTCATGTAGTAGAAATGTGTGCGTTGAGTTCTGCTTCCCATACCTGCACTAAAATGGTGTGCTTGTCAGGAATAGGTCACTGGATGACTCCCAAATAAATTTCAGTTCCCATGAGCTCTAGGCATTGTTATAGTTCTACCTCTGCTCTTTTTGTCCTAAAATTGGTACAGTTTGTTCGTAATGCTCTGTGTTCTATTCCTATCCAAATAGACTGATTCAGATGGGGAGAGATTGGATCTCTGAGTATTTCATTATAAAATACTTCAAGATTCAGTCCTTTCCCTCATTCTATTCAACATCTACAAGAAACCACCAAGAAAAGTCATCTGCATAACTGAGGTAATATATTATCAATATGCAGTTTTGCACCTCCACTCAGGAAGTTGGAGGATGTAATGGAGTCTATTATCTGAATGAGGAAAAATAATCTCAGAGTCATTCAAAACAAGACAAAGTGGCTGTTGCTTCAGAGGCTGAATAATTCCAAAAACGTTCCACCTTTGTTTCTTGTTGGGGGTTCTAATTCCTGAAAGAGCTGGCTTGCAAGTTGCACATCTTACTGGATTTGTGTCTCTTGTTCAGATAGAGACCATAGCTAAGGGTAGTTTTGCCCTAGATTATATTTAAAAAGTAGGGATTATATTACAATATTAACTATTGCTTGTTAGTGCTCAATTACATTAACCGTATTTTGGTATATAATTTGAAATTGGACTGAATGTTAGTTTATGATTAAGTAATTTCCCAGGAATTAACATGGAATGCAGAATAACACAGTTGAACCACTTTTACAACAGAGTCTCTATTACTCTACTTTTTTTCATTCCTTGGAAAAAATACGTATGTTTTGTGGGGGGCTTGGTGCTCTCTGAGATTCATTGTTTTCTTTCAGAAATTTTATTATCAAACTAGGTAACATCAGTGCTAATAAGAGAGTAGGATTTGTTCACATTTTATATGTAGATGTTGTTTATCTCTATGTGTTTACTGATGGCCAATTTGTCTGAGTGCCAGGCTTCCAAGAATTCTCCATGTTTTTAGACTTGGCCTGGTCTAGGATGCATCTATATACCATTCAAAGGAAACAATCAAAAAGCCAAAAAAGAAAAGAAAACCTCCTCACCAGCAATCAACACCCAACATCTTTTTTGGCTTTTTTTTCCCAATCAAGAAACTATTAACTACAATGTGAGACAAACAAGTTAACAGTAAACAAAGTCCAATCAAAAAATCAACAACCTAACTCCCAGCAATACTGACAGGGCAAACCACTAGTGTATAAAATGAGAGCACACTCTATTCCCCCACTAGCACTGATGATGTTACCTAGTTTGGTAATGAAATGTCTGCAAAAAAACAATCAAGCTCAGAGAGCATCAAGGACTTCACAGTTAAACCCTGAGCTACAAATATTCTCTTCTATTGGTATGTATGTTCTACTTTGAAAATAAAGGACTGAGGAAATAATTGGCTTGTCCCACCTCATCTGTAGTGCTCTAACTCAAGGATCCCCAACCCCGAGTCTGTGGACCGGTACCAGGCCGTGGCATGCCAGCAACTGGGCCATACAAACAAGCAAAGTCCCATCTACGGGATGCAGGCAGCACACAAAACCACGCCCCCTCCAGTCCGGGGAGAAACCTCTCACCACATAACCAGTCCCTAGTGCCCAAAAGGTTGGGGACCTCTGCTCTAATTGCTATTGGGACAGTTCAAGTATATTTGGGCTGATTTCTAGAAAAAGCACTGTAGGAAAATGAATCTTTCCCACTTCAAATTATGACTGAACCAAGTTTCTGGCTTTTCAGATTTTGCACTGATGCATCCTTTTAAAAAACATACCAATCTAGTGAGTTAAAATTTAATAAAATCTCTGTGAAGCGTCCCAAAAATAATTCAAGGAAAGTGAGTATAGATAAGTGATCACAGGTTTGTAATTTTACTGCAATATTACACTGAAAAGGGGAGTTAGACTCAGCCTTATTCTTGTTGGCACAGATAAGGTATAAATATAATAGACAAATCTCTTTTGGAAAGGTTAATGAATGTCTGCATGATTTAATATGGTAGAAATTAATCCTTCAAATTTAATATGAGAAAGTTATTGAAAAAGAACATCCTGCAAAATTCTTGAATGTAATTATGTATTAAAATATAAAAATAGCCCAGGGACCATACAGAAATATTGGTATTTTTCTAAATACAATAAATACTAAATTTATCCTCAACTATTTCAAATTGCTAATGACAATGGCACTTAAGGAAAGTCATTTTCATTTCTGGTACAAAAAAGCATCTATAAAGATTGAGCACACCAAGATAGATTGCTTTGTTTTTATAATATTTTATTTCCAGAGTCACCTTAGTACAATTTTATACTCAGCATTTGTTTCTTCTCAACATGCAAACAGCCCTGAAGTGTCAGCCAGTACTGAAATATACATGATTGCTTATTGACCCATAAGAGTCTAGCAGATGCCAGATTAATGTTTACAGGAAACAGATGGAAAAGTGTCACAAAACCAAAAAAAAAGAAAAAAAGAAAGAAATCAAAACCAAATACCTCATGTTATTCTTATTATTTTTAATGAATAATTAAAATAATTAAAATTAATAATAGTGAAAATTATTATTATTATATTTATATTATTATAATTAAATAAATAAATAAATGATGAATACTGTATGCATAGAACTATCTTTTACTATATGTAGCTGAGGTTTACACAGAAGATACACAGAAAAACTTCTTCTATAGGTAACTTAAATGTTCTGGATGTGACAGAATGATCCATTCATTATACCTCATGATATTTTTCTAATCCTGAAAATTATCCTTACTTTCATCGTATCCATACACTGCTTTCACGTTGTGTGTTCTTCTCGACTCAGTTCTTCTGTTTTGACAGCAAGTGGAGACTATGGCTAAGGATATTCCTTCATATATTGCTTTTGTTCTTTCATTTTTTCACCTCTCACTTTTTGAGTGTCTTATCAATTCTATCCAATTATGACTTTTTTTTGCATTTTCTTTCCTCTGAATCCATTCACTACTGATGTACATATGGATATATATTATAGATAGATTTAATCCTTATTCTTTCTCTCTGTATGACCAAATGGATCTCAGTGTGTTTCTTTGGTAAGGATCATCTGCTTTTTAACCAACACCCATTCACTCTTCACTCTAATCCTTCTTGTTTTATCACATATGCCGCTTCAATAGACATACTGAATACATACAACTTCTTTATGTTTCTCCTGACTTCATCTTTTATTTCCAAGTGCCAAAGCAGACAAAGGACTTTTATGTGATCATTTTTGTCTATTATACCTTTCTAATATTTTTATCAGCATTTGCATACCTTCAAAAATTATCCAATTACTGCCTACTATAGAAGAATGGACTTGCCTACTATAGAAGAATGGACTTTAAAAGTTTCGAACCTGGCAGAAATGCTAAAAATTTCAGCATATTTGAAAGATCATTTGCAACAAAGATATATCTTGGAATGGAGAAGATGGATTGATTATATTCAGAATAAATATGGGACTAAAAAGTTTCATTTAGCATTTGAATAAGTATTAGATTTATAAGATTTGTTATTATTTAGTTACTTTTAAGGAGAGTTCAAGTGCGATAGGATTTGAAGTGTTATTATAGCTAGTTAGCATATTATAGTTTAAGATTGTTAGGGTCAATACCCTGTATTATGCTCTGGGAAGTCGGGGGGGGGAGGGGGAGGGAGGGGAAACTGGGTGGGGGTGGGGGAGGGGTGGGTTTTATGTTTAAAATGTATCTGTAAAACTTTTTAATAAAAAAATATATCCAATTACTATATTCTCCCATCTTTAACAAACATATCAGCAAGATATATATATATTTCCTTCCTCTAGTTTTCACAATTTATGTTTAACTAGTAATCAATCATTCCATTTTCCCTGTCAAGCAAAATCTTTGTGCCAAACACCACCTCTGTCATGCACTAATGAACAGCTACATGCTCCTTATTGCATCTTATAGTCTATCTAATATTCACTGTAAATTATTCAGGTTCTCAACCAAATAAATGGTATCAACTGCAAAAAGTGCAAGTACGTTCACATCTAACAAACCACATGTATTTTTTAATATTGTTGTATCCTGCAGTAATTATTTCAACTGGTCATCATAAACAATCAATTAAACTTTCATTTAGATTTAGATTTATTCCTTCCTCGTGTGTACATGTAAGTAGTCTTATGCTCAAGGTACATATGTGAAACAGAGCTTTTTCTAAAAAGATGTTTACCAAACAGTTGCCATTCTAATTCATTAGTGTATCTTCAAAAGGCTCAATTATTATTTTTTCTGTAGTGTCTCAATTTGTTTTCAATCATCCATTCATGTCATCTAACAGAATAATTTTCTCTGGTTTATATTTATTCAGAATGCTGCATATTTTTTTCTTAGATCATATGCAGGTGGTCCTCAGATTATGACTACAATTGAGCCCAAAATTTATGTTGCTAAGTGAAACATTTTTTAAGCGAGTTTTGCCCTATTTTATGAATTCTCCTGCCACAGTTGTTTAATGAATCGTTGCATTTGTTAATTTAGGAACACAGTTGTTAAGTGAATCTGGCTTCCCCGTTGATTTTGCTTGTCAGAAGGTGGCAAAAGTGCATCACATGACCCCAGGACACTGCAATGGTCATAAATATGAACCAGTTGCCAAGCTTCTGAATTCTGATCATGTAGCCATGGGGATGCTACAACGGTCATAAGTGTGAAAAATAGTCATAAGTCACTTTTTTCCAGTACCGCTGTAACTTTGAACAGTCACTATATGAGCTGTTGTAAGTCTAGGACTACCTGTACACTCACAGGAGGGGGGGGCAAGATGAAGATATCAGGAAACACACATTTCAACACCACAAGGCAAATTCTACTGTCTAAATACTTGTGTGTGACATCACAACACAAGTGTGAAAGAGTAAATCTTATTTCATAAAGTCATGATACATGTTTATGATCATGTTGGCTAGCTCTGAATGCCTACATATACTGATCTCTTCCTTCATAATTAATTTACACCTTCACTTCCTTGCATGAATGATGGTGAAAGAAAGTTTGTGAATGTTTCAGATCCTGCAGCTCGGAATCGTATAACATGCTCTAAGCTTCATGTTATTTTACAGTAGTTTCTTAGCCATCTGATTAGCCTCAATTCTGGAAAAAAAAATCATAAATACTACAAAGTATTTGCCCTAGCCAGATTTGATGCAAACTCACAGCAGTGGAATATATCAAAAGACTTGTTCCCATGAATGTCTCTCCATGACACCATTCTGTTGAGAATGTACTGTAACTTATACAAAGACTTCTGTGATATGTTAATTAGGCCTCTATTTTTTTTTTTAAAACAACAACAATCAGATAAGATGATTATAAAACTTCTTTTTCTTGGCAGAAAATAACGACATGTTTACTGACCAGGTAGGCAAACTCTGTCTAGATGCTATCAAAATATCACCACCATTTCAAAAAATGTATTCTAAGTAACAACAAGCTGTGCAGAGATTACAAATAGACAGGTAATAATAATAATAATAATGATAATAATAATAATAATAATAATAATAATAATAATAATAATAATAATAATGATGATGATGATGATGATGATGATGATGATGATAATAATAATAATAATAATAATAATAATAATAATAATAATAATAATAATAATAATAATAATAATAATAAGTAGTTGGAAGGGACCTTGGAGGTCATCTAGTCCAACCCCCTGCTCAGGCAGGAAACCCTATATCATTTCAGGCAAATGGCTGTCCAGTCTCCTCTTAAAAACTTCCAGTGTTGGAGCATTCACCACTTTTGGAGGCAGGTTGTTCCACTGGGTAATTGTTCTAACTGTCAGGAAGTTTCTCCTTAGTTCTAGGTTGCTTCTCTCCTTGACTTGTTTCCATCCATTGCTTCTTGTCCTGCTTTCAGGTGCTTTGGAGAATAGCTTGACTCCCTCTTCTTTGTGGCAGCCCCTGAGATATTGGAACACTGCTATCATGTCACCCCTCACCCTTCTCTTCGTTAAACTATACATACTCAATTCCAGCAACCATTCCCTATATGTTTTAGCCTCCAATCCCCCAATCATCTTTGTTGCCCTTCTCTGTACCCTTTCTAGAGTCTCAACATCTTTTTTAAATCGTGGTGACCAAAACTGGATGCAGTATTCCAGGTGTGGCCTTACCAAGGCATTGTAAAGTGGTATTAGTACTTCACGTGATCTTGATTCTATCCCTCTGTTAATGCAGCCTAGCACTGTGTTGGCTTTTTTGGCAGCTGCAGCACACTGCTGGCTCATATTGAAGTGATTGTCTACTAGGACTCCAAGATCTCTCTCACAGTTACTACTATTGAGCAAGGTACCACCTATACTATACCTGTGCATTTGGTTTTTCTTGCCTAAATGTAGAACCTTACTTTTTTTCACCATTGAATTTCATTTTGTTAGATAGTGCCCAGTATTCAAGTCTGTCCAGATCCTCCTGTATTTTAAGTCTATCTTCTGGAGTATTGGCTATTCCTGCCAGCTTGGTGTTGTCTGCAAATTTGATGAGTTCCCCATCTATCCCCTCATCCAAATCGTTAATGAAGATATTGAAGAGCACTGGGCCCAGAACAGAGCCCTGGGGCACCCACTACACACTTCCCTCCATGTAGATGCAGTTCCATTGGGGACCACACGCTGAATACGGCCTGTCATCCAGCTACGAATCCATCTGGTGGTGATGCTATCTAACCCACATTTTTCTATCTTATCAAGTAGTAGGTTGTGATCTACTTTATCAAATGCCTTACTGAACTCCAAGTAAATTATATCTACAGCATTCCTCTGGTCCATTAATTTTGTCACTTGGTCAAAGAATGCAATAATATTTGTCTGGCATGATCTGTTTCTGACAAACCAATGTTGACTTTTAGTGATAACTTTGTTTGCATCAAGGTGTTCACTGATTTCTTGTTTGATTATCTTTTCCAGAATCTTCCCAGGTATTGAGGTCAGGCTGATAGGTCTGTAGTTTCCTGGATCTATTTTTTTCCCTTTGGATCTATTTTCCCCCCTTTATTTTCACTTTATTTTTCCCCCCTTATTTATTTAAATACACCATTAAATTAACATTAAAAAATGAATACTACTGGGTATGAAGCTGCTATGTTTTCCTGTTGATATTGTAACCTTTTTTTGACAATTTCATCTCTTTCTCTCTAAAACTTAGAAGTCACATTTGTTTCTTATAGAAATCCAAGTTTATATCTACTAGTTCCTTTGGGATTAAAATAGCTGTACAAGAACAAGAATGAAGAAACTGTGCCATATTAATCCCAAAATACATTGTTTCAGTGGCATCAAAGAAAAAAAGTCTTAATACTGGCAGAGAGGCAATTTATAAAGAAGTTTGAAATAAGTGACATTATTTTGTGGTACAATAGCACAAATTTTGACAAAATGTTCTTGCACATATCATGTTAAATGGAAGTTACATCAGATCACAGTGAATATGTTTGGGTTTCCTGAATTACCCTCAGAGCTGCTGATTTTCAGAAAAAAAACCTTTTAAAAAGCTCATAGCGTGGAAAATATCTAGTTTGTACAGGAAACAGGAAACATTTTTCTCTTATTTCACCTATTACTGATATACCTCTGTTCAAAAACCATGACATAATCATACAATTGGTGTTTCCAGGCCATAGAAAGCTATACCTATATTTAGGAGAAGGTATCTAATGTCTCAGTGGCTTGAGGAAGGATAGCTACAGCATTATTCAGAATGGGAAAGTGCCTCAGGCAACTTAAATGTGATGAGAGAATAATAGCAAGGTGCTATTGCTATTGCTCTCTCTGTTTCTTGAATTGGGCTGCCACCCTCAGGTGAGATGACCAACTATTACCAAGCTGAAAACAAAATTCAACTACCATTGAACAACTCGAATGGAAGATTTTTGTCCTTTGTTTCCTGGAGTCAATTATACTACAGACTGGAATGAAACATAAACAAACACTTTTGAGCCAGGGAAGATCCAAAAGTCTTTGGAATGCCCTAATCAACAAAGAAACTATAGCACTTTTTAAACAATATTTTTATTAACATTTATAAATACAAAGATAAAAAACTAATATGAACTATAAATCTACTTCTGACAAATAATATGAAGTTAACACATCTGTAGCATCTGGAGTAGCTTATGCATATATGTGTGGCCAGTAAATAAAATATAACAACCTGTGACTAAACACTGATGTGATTGGTGACAAATGATATGTGCTTCCTCTGTCCTCTCTTCTGAGTTGTCAGTAAAAGGAACAATATAATTTGGGATAAAATACTTTGTAGATTGTTCACTGAAATAGTAGATGAACCATTGATTTTAATTCTCTTACCTCACATAAGCAAACACATTAATCATTATGTATATTACAAATTTTCTTCTCCAGTAAGGCTGACAGTAAAGTTTTACAACATACTAAGGTAAATTTGTACATGTTAAGTTAAATAAATATCTGCCCAGTCAGAATTGAAGAAGCTTCTTGGATGAGATCTTCTTCAAGGAAAAAGTCAAAGTCCAGTTGAAAAAGCACCTTTAAGTTTTGATGGGGAATTATACTCCTGCCTTTCTGATGCTCAACAGCCAATATACCTTCTTCAATGGCTATTTTGATATCCAGTTTGGTGTAATGATTATACCAGCAGTTGGATGACTCTGAGCCAATCACCCTCTATTAGCCCTAGAAAGAAAGCAATAGCAAACCACTTCCAAAATCATGCCAAGAAAACTATATAAATTTGTCCAGGCAAGAATCAAGAATAATTTGAAGGTTTCTCTCTTATGATATAATGGCTGCTTCGCATCAATGACTAATATGCATTTATGTATTTTTGTGAAACATCAGCATTAACTGCTGAGCAGTGGAAGATTTCCCCAATTTCTTACACTACTTTTGTTTTGTATTAGAGACAAAACTAGATTTTAAACTCTTGAAGACTATAGAAAGTTCCTTATGGGAATAACTGAGTATTGCTCAGCTAAATACTGTAGGACAGGAGTGTCAAACTTGCAACATCACACGATGTGTCACGACGTATTGCGACTTTCCCCCCATTGCCGGCAATGGGGTGGGTGTGGTTTTGGCATGACGCATCCGGCCGGTGGGCCAGCAGTTTGATACCCCTGCTATAGGACAAGGCACTCATCCATTTGTAGCGATTGGTTTTAGGAATGTGGGGATCAACTGTAGACTGAAAACCAATTTGTTTCTCCACCAAAATATTCTTGCTACAGGCAATCTAGTAGTTTCCAAAAGAGATGTCTTGTATGTATTCAAATATTCAGCAATTTAAAGGGATAATAAAGGGTTGTGTCACAGTTCTGTTTTTTTGTAAATTGGGACAAAGCTTATACATTGCCAGTTATCTGACACCTGCCTTACCTGGTCTATGTGATCCAAAATACCGCCAATACCAGGAACCATCAGGTTGCACATACTTTATATACTTCAGGGGAAATAAAACCATTACTATTGGTTTTCCAATTTTTCATTTGTCTAATTAGTTTTTTTCACTTCAAAGAAGGTGAGAGAGTACTAGAATACCAGCAATCTCAGTTTAATTTTTAGAACTAATAGCATAGGTGACTTTTTACGCAGTAGTCTGAAGTACTACTGGTCAGAACTTCATACCTTACTTTTATCATTTAATTCTGAATTAAGCAAAATTTGAATTCAAGTATTGATCTTGCTCCATTCCATTCTAATATCAACCAACCAATGGTTTAACATGTCTTTGTAATAGTTCTTTCTGGCTGCCTCTTCTATGTCACTAAGTGTCACTAAGATACAACTAAAATACAACTCTTACAATACTAATGAACTTCTATTTATTAACCTTTTGAAAGATATCTTTGTATGTTCCCAAATGAACAAGCTAGAGCCACTAAAAATAAATAAATAAATCAAGGACCAAAACTAAATAGAGCCCAGAAGAAAATGCACAGCAGGTAGGAAAGTGCGTTGTACATTTTACTAATTCCAATACACGAATAAAATAATTAAAATTCGGAAGAAAGAACAAGCTTTTTGAAAGGTCTCTCTGGGTTTTCAATTTTATTTAAATACTCAAATATACAGTATGTTAGCAGTTAAGATAACTCTGTCAAATTCCTGCCAATATTATTCGCCTGAGCTAACATTCACTTTTTTGTGGCAATACACCCAATCGAATAAATCGAGTTCTCAGTGCCAATTTACAGCAACCTGAAAAAAGCTTCCTACTGGGGAATATATCTTCTCTATCAAACATAGATCATAATGAGCAACCCTGGAACACCTATGGCAGAAAAAAGATTAATTCTAATAAGCTAGAAATCACCAGCAACCCTCAGCGGCGGATTCATAATCTATTAAAACAGACAGGTGATTTAAGACTCCAGACAGGCAATAAAAAGTGAAGATGGAGGGGGGGGAAACCCCTAAGCAACATCTACAGCACCAGACACTAGAGTTGTGAATGCGAATGAAGCTTAAAAAGAAAACTTTCAAAAAAGCTAGTACAATTTCCTAATTTTTGCAAAAAAGCTAGTACAATTTCCTATACATGAATGTACCAAGAGGACACAAGCAACATAGAAGCAAATAATAATAAAAAATAAAAATTACAGAGGAATCCTTAGGGTGGATTGCTATTACCAGGCAGAGAAGGACATGTTATTAGAAGACAAAGGGGAGCATAATATATTTACATGCCTGTCACACCATTCCCTTTCAGAGTAAGCAATATTATGGAATGCCTTAAAAAGGGTCAACAGTAAACTAGATAAAATAACAGCATGAGTTAAAAAGGGAATGCATTTTAATCTAGTTTAACCAATCCCATTCAATATATCTATTTATTTTTTAATAGCCACACAAAGCATCCTTGCTTCTACCATGCCCATAGAACTGCTTCAGTCATGGTCCTGTTGTTTCATCTTCTCTCTTTTCTGACAATCATAGCAATTCCATAACCACAATTTTCTGTCTTCCCTTTTTTCTTATCTGTTGTTGGTTTGTGTGTGTGTGTGTGTGTGTGTGTGTGATTCAATTATGATTCATTCTCTTGAAATGACTGAAGCTTCTTCCCATTCACCCACATTCATTCAGTTCCCATTCATACTTGACTCTATCTGAATCTGTTTTCTCCTATGCACTTTTAAATGATTCATTGCCCCCACATTCAACTTACTCTTATGTTCTTCCAACATATCCAATTTCCATTTCTGTATACCCTTTGTCTTACTCTCTGTCCTCTTAACTACATTCTGTGAAACTTTTTCCCACCATACATGCTGTACCACATCTCTTGTGTTTTGTAGCAGACAATTTTTTCTCTCACATTTCAGCACTGCATTCTTCTTATGAGCATAACTCCTCACACATTTATGATATTCTATAAAATAATAATACCTTTTCACTCTAGTTTTAGGTGTTCCACATCCCATGTATTCACTTCCATTCATTCAGTTGGGAATTTACATTGCTTTTCCTTATTTCACTTCTTATTTCACTTGTTATTTTACCCCAAGATGTAGTCTTTACAGTAGCAAAAAAGCCTGTCCAACATTCAAAACCCCTCACCACCCCTGACAGATTTTATCAATCTTTCAACTTAAACATTTGGATTAATCATTCCTTTGAATTATTCCTTTTCCATGTGTAGGTAAGGGTAGATTTATGCTTAAACCATATATACAAAACAGATCATTTTACCCCAAGAAGTAGTCTTTACAGTAGCAAAAAAGCCTGTCCAACATTCAAAACCCCTCACCACCCCTGACAGATTTTATCAATCTTTCAACTTAAACATTTGGATTAATCATTCCTTTGAATTATTCCTTTTCCATGTGTAGGTAAGGGTAGATTTATGCTTAAACCATATATACAAAACAGATCATTTTCTAAATAGAAAAAGTCACCAAACAGGCACTCTTGAATTCTAAATGCTTGATCACTTTTCCTATACTCTCTCATCTTGTTACCATCCATCCATTCAGATCACTTAGCACAGGGGTGTCAAACTTGCTATGTCATGTGATGAGACACATCACAACTTTTTTTCCATTGCCAGCTGGCAGTTTGACACCCCTGACTTAGCAGAACATAGTTTGCTCTGGCTCACTTTCATTCAGAATGCTTTATAATTTTTCTATAAATTCTACTTCTTTCAACATAGCATTCGCTATAGTGAAGCATGCAACTGTCAACATCCTATGGATTCCTACTACATACCCTCAACAACACAGATGGTACCACTTTCTTCATAAGTATGTTTTAGACTTTTCATTCATAATTAAAGTTTCACCTTCACTTCCTTGCATGTATACATCAACTCCAATTGTGACATTCAGGATACATATCCTTGTTTTCTATTAAATTTCCATGCAGAATTATCAAAAGAAAAGTGGATTTTCCTCTCAACAGACAAAACAATGGTGACGTTGACTGAAGGCAGACATTGATACAGAGTACAATCTACAGCAGCATTGGGGAATGAAGGAACTTAAAGCTAAAGCTTCCTCACCTAACTTGTACTTACCCTTTACTACCTACTTTACATATAAGGGCCTTCTAACTAGTCTACACTCAAGGCCTGAAAAAAGAACTGGAAAAATTAAAGGGGGGGGGGAAATAGGGTTTTTTTTTCTAAACAGCTTTGGGGGAAAAGGAAAAACCAGGAAAAAAAATCTTGTTTTTCCCCCCAATTTTTCCAGTTTTATTCCAGGCCTTCCCATCTTTACATTCAACCACAGCACTGTTCTTTGATGTCTCTCCACCCTGTGTCAAACTGGAGGAAAATTGATTAAGAGTGTTAGGGATAATTAATAATTTCCATAACACGTTTCTTGACAGTACCTGCAATACAGTGCATAGCATTTGTTGCACAAGCTGGATAATTTAAATAAATACTGATCTTTTTACAGGGCTTTAAAGCACATTGAATATGCAAGACCCATGATGTTGGAATTGCTTTGCCCCCCCAGGAGAGTTATAAAATGACCCATACTGTCTTCCATTACTAGAAATATTACAGAGGACATAATCTACCAATTTTGAAGACAACATTTTCTTAATAGTATGACTAGGTCATAAGCAATACTAAGATTTGTACAATCAAGCAGCAAGAACAAAAAGAACCCCTTGGCTACAAATAATTGAAAAAGACATTCCCTTGTGCAAGCCCCAATTACATGCAAGGCAGTGTAGCAGGAATGTTATTGTGCCTTTGCAAAAAAGTAGTCATGTAGGCCAGGGCTTTTCAACCTTTTCACCAATTGTACCACTTTTAGGATATGGTAATATTCGAGTACCACCAGTCGCCTTGCAAGGTGTCAAAAACTTGATGACCAAAAAAAAAAAAAGGAAAAAAGTTATAAAGTACAGGTAGTCCTTGACTTATAACAGTTTGCTTAGTGACTGTTCAAAGTGAAAACGGCATTGAAAAAAGTGACTTATGGCCATTTTTCACACTTATGACCGTTGCAGCATCCCCAGGGTCACGTGTTTTACATTCGGATGCTTGGCAACTGATTCATATTTCTGATGGTCACAGTGTCCCATGGTCATGTGATCCCCTCTGGCAACCTTTTGACAAGCGAAGTCAATGGCTGGGGGTGTCTGGCCCGCTCAACGTCACTCAGGTCAGGGGGCGCCTGTGTATGGGGGTGGGTGGGGTGAATCCAGGGGTCTCCAGTGGAGAGGGTGGAACTAGGGTGAGCATCAGGGCATGGTCCATCAGATGAGCCTCACTGACAATCTTGGGCCGCACAGGGGACTTCCAGATGGTGGTGTGGGCTACCTGGAGCCCTGGGCAGTGGAGGGCAAGCAGTCAGCCTGGCCCTCAAGCTCCCTGGGTACCAGGACCCTACAGCTCAACCCAGTCCAGTCCCACTTCCCTTGCCCATTGGCTTACATCACCCACAGTGTTTGAAGCCACAGTATCTGTGGTGTGGTGCTGCTACTTTGCTATCACCACACAAGACCACCAAGGGGGCCATTGATTTGAAATGCAGTTTTCCCCATGCTTAGTTTATATAAGTAGTAATTAAAAACAAACAAACAGTTCAATAGCATGAATGATGTCTCATTGATATCCCTCTTCTTTTTACTTTTGTTGATGAGTACAGATCCACTCTGCCTTCATGACAGGCACTAGGCTCATCTTAATTACTTTCAGAAAGACACAGGTGCTCCTATGAGCTTTCCAAGCAAATAAAAAAGATTACAGAAAGATGAACTAACTAGCTGTGAGATCAAAGATTATTCATAATACCCAAAGTTTTTTTTAAGTATTTGGTTTTCTCTTTGATGGCACAAATTTAAATAGTTTCTAACTTAAGTATGTGACTTTTAAAAGGTTTGTTACCTGTATGGAAAACAAAAGAGCTGACAAAGAAAATTTTAAAAAGAATGCCTTCCTCTATGACACATTTAAAGTTACCAAAATGAGATGAATTATTCAGTATTGATCATTTGAGATTACTGCACAATTGATGATGCTTCAGCACTTACATTGGTTTTACTGTCTTCTGAGGAAATATAAGGATTTTCTGGCTTTGGTCATTTTTTTTAATAATTTAATCAAAATATTATGTAGCTGCCTGAATTGCAAGGTACAGTAGATTGGGCAGAAATAGCAGAAGTGAGGAGTTTGCTGGGTCAGGAAAGTTCACTATAAATAAAAGGGTGGAAATGCTGCTTAAGTTAGTTTTACTTTTGTCTGCACTTATATTTCATATTTTGTCTTTTTATCTTTTATTTTTGCCCATAGACATGTTTGATCTCAATTTCTTTCCATTCCTCTTCTAAAATAATTGGCAAATAATAAAAAGTTCTTACATGATATGGAAAAAACAAAATTCTCACATAATTACTAAAATAATCTTTAAATTTATAGAAGAAATTAATTGAAACAAAGTAAAAAAGAAAGCAAAAAACAAAGAAAGAAAGGGAAAAATTACCTTATGCTATCAATAATCACTGGTTTACTAATAAATACATAACTTCAATCAGTTCAAAATATTATTGTAAAATAGCACAAATCTTTGTTATAGTAACACATATTGCTTCAGTAGAAAATATTACCTTTTTCAAAACAGATAGATCAAACACTTCTCAAAGGTATTCCTTAACATCTGAAATAATATTACTTTTCCAATTGCTCAATAATTCTTTTAGCCAGACCCCATGCCTGATACAACAATATTTCCCAGGAAATACCAAAGTTTGGTATATAATTCAATATTACAACAACATATTTAACATTTATAGATTCCCATCAATCAATTATATACAGAAACATACTATTAAAAAAATCATATGATCACATGATGATATCCTATGGATAAATGAGCCCTCAACTGACAGATATCAATTCCAAGAGGAAATAATATTTGAACTGTGGAGTCCTTAGTGCTCTCTGAGCTGGGTTGCTTTATTGCAGGCCAACTAAGTAACATCATCAGTGCCCTATTTATGATTGTATAGCTAATGGTTCCTTGGGTTTCAGTGGCAAGTCCTGTAGTTTTAAATGCTGCTTCTAAGATTGCAAAGAATTCTAACTGATTAGCACTGTCTATGTCAGACATCAGCATTCTACAGGCCACAGGCCACATCCGGTCCTTTGGCTGTATCTGTCTGGCCTGCAGCAGTGGTGGCCCTATTGGTTGAGCCCTCCACAACTGCCTCAAGTTTTGCATTTCCTCTTGGAAAATTAATTACCAACCCTGAGTCCTTTTTGGAGGATATTGGGTTCTGTGGTGGACAGTGGGCAGCTAGACATGTGAACATCCCATTTCAGATTCAGGTACCTCTTTACATCTGGAGTTTAGCTTGAATAGTTGATGTAACCTGTTTGGGTAATGGACTGCCCCTGACCTACGCTCATTCCGCCGGGACCTGAAGACTTGGCTCTTTGAGCTCTCTGACCCAGGCTGAGAATTTTAACTGGGGTTTTATTTTCAGGGATAATTTAATCTTTTAATTCTCTTTTAACTTTGTATTTTATATTGATGTGATTTTAAAATGCCCTGTAAACCGCCCTGAGTCCTTCGGGAAAGGGCGGTATATAAATCTAATAAAATCTAAATCTAAATATCTACAAACAAACAACCCAGTTCAGAGAGCACCAAGGACCCCTTCAGGTATCAATTACATGTCAGAAGAAAGTGAATAAGTAAGTCTGAGCTGTCCTTCCCTTTAACAATCTCTGTTTTCCTCTGCAAAATCATGGCAGGAATAAGGAATACATTCTAGTGCAACCATACCATTCCACACCACCTACTGTGTAAACAGTGACAGCCATTGTTTTCCTGGAAATCTTTTTGGTAAATGAAGGAATCCAACCCACCTGTAACAATCTTTACAACCTGTGTAATACCAGGAGAGTCATTAAGCAAGTCAAAAGCATGGCTCTTTTACTTATGCTTCACCTTCTTCATTGTTTTTTCTAGTAAATTGACTCCTCCCTAAGAAGCCTCCTTTCTGACATTTCTCTTCTATTTGTTACTTTCTTAGTGCAATGGCTGCTGCATCTATTCCTAATTATGAACTGGCTAACCTAACAGAAGACTATGCTGCATACCCAATGTCTCTTGAGTTTATTCTCTCTCTGCCCTGAAACATGTTTTTACATCAAAAGCTACTAAAACCAGAACAATTAGAAATGTATACATAGCACTAGACAACCCATGCCCAATTGGGTCTTCATTGCAGAGATATTTTCTTACAGAAACAGAAGAACAGAATGACCAAAGGCAAGCAAAAAAAAAAAAAGTAAGGGGAATCAAGAGCAATTTCCAACTTCCTGTTGCCTTCCTCATGTGTTTCCTTGTGGGAATCTAGCAAGGTGCATCGAAAAAGCTCCCTCCCTCTTCCCTCCTCCCTCCTTTCCTATTCTTAGCTGCTTAGTGACTTTCTTCATAACACTTCATACCACTGGTAATAATGGTCATGTAAATGATCATTGGAGAAGGTGGAATCAAACCCAGTATAAGGTAATGTCCCCATCCCAACAAGGGGAATTGATAGTAAATTCCTATGGAGGTGAAAGGAGAAGCCTCTATTAAAAGGCAGGCAAGACAGGCAAAGGGACTCATTGTAAGCAATCCTTACAGCCACTGTTAATGCTTTCCCTTCTGTTTTGGCACTTATGCAATTTCAGACATTGCTTATGGGCAACAGCCATAGAAGTAAAAGCCAGATAAGACCTAGGATTTGAACCTTCTTTTTTAAGCCAAAAAGTATAGCATAATAGGATGCTAAATACATTACACATACACACATAAAAACACATATATCCGACTTTTAAAAGAACATATTCTGTTTAAGCCAAAAAGGAAATATAGGATACACTACACAACAAACCATACTACCCCCACACATTATCTTATATACACTCAGATACAATCTCTCTTTTCACCTTCTGTTCTGTTCTTATTTTTATGATGCTGAATGTGAGAGAAAATAATTTCCAGACATCAGAATAAATTATTAATTTGGTATTCCAAATTTCTGAGATCCTAAGGAAGCAAAGCCGATGACTGGCAGATCTCCTCTATTTGCTGCTTATTGTACAAAAGAAAAGGAAAAATGAGTGTTATGTATTGGGCTCAATTGTAACATCACGTGGTAAGCTGGAACAGCTAATGGCTCTCCAGCAACTCAGACTCCCCGTCTCTAGTGCTGCTATTGGCTGCCCCTAGGTGGCAATGGTTTGCTTTAAACCTATTGGCTGCTGCCTAGGGTCCAGGCTATAAATTGCTGCAGGCTGCAGCCCAATTCTCAGTTCAGATCCTGCAAGCAAATGAACATGACCATTGCTGAACTCACTTGCCTCATCTCCTTTCCTGTGCAACGAACTCACTACACAACACTGGCGACGAGGGTGGGATCCTGCTTCTCCAAAAGAGCTGAAGTTCACTAGGGGAGAGGCAGTGCACGCCGGGCGGGAAAAGGCATTCCCCCCCTATGGTCAGCTAGCCATACACGCTAGCGACCACGTGCTCAGTGGATCAATCCCTGGGCCTTGGAGAAGCAGGATCAGAAGACACAGGAACCAGCCGAGAAGACCAGAAGAATGCCCAAGGTCGGAAGGCTGCGCGAGTTCGATATCAAGCGTCCGGAGTGATGGCCATCCTACTTCTCCCAGGTAGAAAACTACCTCCAGGCAAACCAGGTCGCAGAAGATGGGTTGAAGGCCGCTCTGTGTGTGCGGCCCAGCCACATTCGACCTGGCCGAAAATCTGTTCACCCTAATGCCGCTGGAGTCAGTCTCCTACACTGAGCTTAAGAAGAAGCTAGGAGAACATTTCCAGCCGAAGATGTTGGTGATTGCTTGGTGTTACACATTCGAACAGCGAATGCAGCAGCCCGGTGAGACCACGTCAGAATACATCGTGGCCTTGAGACAGGCCGCATGCCTGTATAAATTTTCAGATGTCGAAGAGCGACTGCGAGACTGGCTCGTCTGCGGCCTACGAAACTGAACGCTGCAGCAAAGACTTTTTGCCAGACCGAATTTAACCTTCACTGAAGCCCAGGACGAAGTCATGGCAGACAAAGCCGCCGGGGGTGCAGTCCAAACAGTCCAGCCTGCCAAAACGATGAAATACGAAAAAACAGTTCACCACTAGGATGCCAAATGCTCAGAGGAATCATCAGAGGAAGAAGACGCTGAAGTCAACAAGCTACACAAGCAGCCCGACGCACAGCACCGCAGCAGTAAGCAACAAGAGACTCCTTACAAGGCAGTTCTCTTACCTAGATGTAAAGGTTGTGGCGGCAACCACCAATGCGCTGATTGCAGATTCCGGTCAGCCGCTTGCAGGGCCTGAGGCAAAACCAGCCACATCACAGCAGTTTGCAAAGCTCACCAGAGGGACTGACTACCGAAACACCAGTCGGAAGATCTGACTAGGAGAGGTACCGGGGCCCAGGGACCATTTAGTGCTAGGACCATCCAGGTGCTGAGAAAACTCTTTGCCACACATGGGTTGCCAGATGTCTTAGTTTCAGACAATGGGGCCCAATTCACTGCTGTTGAATTTCAGGTGTTCCTAAAAGCAAACCTCATCAGACATGCAACGTCTGCCCCTTTTCACCCGTCCTCTAATGGTCAAGCTGAACGTATGGTGAGGACAATGAAGGAGTCACTTAAACGCATAGTTACAGGGGACTAGCATCACAGACTGGCAGATTTTTTATTTTGCCAGCATTCTACACCCTGCACTGCTACAGGCAAAAGTCCTGCAGAACTTCTTTGGGGGAGGCGACTGATCACTAAACTGGACAAGTTGCATCCAGACAGAGTGGCAGCAGAAGCCTCTTGGCCAAAACCCCCAAGGGGGCTGCAAGTGGGCATTTGGGTATGGGCCAGAAACTATGGACATGGGAATCTGTGGGTTCCTGGTAAAATTACCAAATCATCTGGTCCCCTTTCTTATGAAGTGGGGCTGGAGGGAGGGTGAGTCGTCAGATGCCACATTGATCAACTCAGAAAACAGTTTCCATAATGGCCACTAAGCGAGGACTGCGTCATAAGTCCCTCCCAAAGTCCCCAAACTTGCAGCCAAGCCAGCTCATACATGGACTATCAAGACTATTCCTTAACAAGCAATGAGGAATTGGGCGTAGATGAGGGGAGTCCAGAAGTGCAACAAGGATCCCCTGACAGAGCAAGCCAACCAGATTTTAACAACTGCTGTGCTGACTCTGCTGATCAGTCTGACTCTGGGGTGGGCCAACCTGGAGGCCAGCCAGAGAGCATCTAATTCCTTTGACTCAAGTGCATCAAGAGACACTGGTCTGCCTGGCCCGATGGGTAAGCTGGTAGACCAGAAAGTGACTGGAACCCTGAGGTGTTCCACAAGGGCATGCAAGCCTCCTATTTATCTAGCTGATTATGTTGTAAAATAAAGGAACTATAATGTTGTCTGTACTGTTGACTTGTCGCTGTACTGAAACAATAATGGAGCTATGATGTTAACTGTCTAGTGTGCTGTTAGTAAAGGTAAAAGGTAAAGGTTCCCCCACACATGCGTGCTAGTCGTTTCCAACTCTAGGGGCCGGTGCTCATCTCCGTTTCAAAGCCGAAGAGCCAGCGTTTGTCCGAGGATGTCTCCGTGGTCATGTGGCCGGCATGACTAGACGCCAAAGGCGCACGGAATGCTGTTACCTTCCCACCGTAGTGGTCCCTATTTTTGTACTTGCATTTTTTACGTGCTTTCGAACTGCTAGGTTGGCAGAAGCTGGGACAAGTAACAGGCACTCACTCTGTTACGGGGCACTCGGGATTTGACCAGCCAAATTGCCGACCTTCTGATCAACAAGCTCAGCGTCCTAACCCACTGAGCCACCGAGTCCCTTTTTTACAATATTTAAGAAATGCTACAGTATTTTCCATGAAATATTGAATGCATGTGAAAACCAGTATGACAGGGATCTTCAGAGTCAGCCCTTTTATGACTTCTGAACTTCAACTTCCAGAATTCCTCAGCCAGGCAAGCTGGCTGAGGAATTCTGATAGTTGAAGTCCACAAGTCATAAAAGGGCCAACTTTGAAGACCCCTGCAGTATGACATAAGTATCATCCTCACCACAGGGACAGCTAGAGGGCCACTCTCAACCTTAGGCAGCAGGAAGCAATTGTTTCATGTGGGAAAGAGGAGATAGTGTTTCTTCCTTTCCCTTCCTCCCAAATGCAAAATAAAATGGGCTATTCCTATGTAAATAGACATATTAGCCTAAGACAAACTGAACATTACAATTATTAAAAAGGTAAAGGTAAAGGTTTCCCCGCACATGCGTGCTAGTCATTTCCAACTCTAGGGGCTGGTGCTCATCTCTGTTTCAAAGCCGAAGAGCCAGCGCTTGTCCGAGGATGTCTCTGTGGTCAAGTGGCCAGCATGACTAGACGCCAAAGGCGCACGGAACGCTGTTACCTTACCACCATAGTGGTCCCTATTTTTCTACTTGCATTTTTACGTGCTTTCGAACTGCTAGGTTGGCAGAAGCGGGGATGAGTAACAGGCGCTCACTCTGTTATGCGGCACTCGGGATTTGACCCGCCAAACTGCCGACCTTCTGATCGACAAGCTCAGCATCCTAACCCACTGAGCCACTGCGTCCCTTTTAGTGTGCTGTTAATGAAAGCCTATTCATTCTGATGTTAAAATTGTGTAACTTGGCTAACTGATGCTATGATGTCAAATCTTGTATTGTTTTGGTAATAGTTGCTATGATGTTAAGTCTTGTAACTTGTATTGTTTGCTAATTGTTGCTATGGTGTTGTCTGTTCTAAGAGGGGAGGAGTGTTATGTATTTTGCTGAATTGTAACACCACGTGGTAAGCTGGAGCAGCTAACGGCTCTCCAGCAAATCAGACTCCCCGTCTCCAGTGCTGCTATTGGCTGCCCCTAGGCGGCAATGGGTTGCTTTAAACCTATTGGCTGCCGCCTAGGGGCCAGGCTATAAATTGCTGCAGGTTGCAGCCCAATTCTCAGTTCAGATCCTGCAAGCAAATAAACATGACCATTGCTGAACTCACTTGCCTCATCTCCTTTCCTGCACAACGAACTCACTACACAACAATGAGATAGATCCTTTTTTTTCTTTCTGTTTTCAAAATCCTCAGGTAAAGACTTGGTTTGCTAATTCCACAAGTATAAAAATTATTCAGCTAGTTTGAAGAGATTGAACAACTCTCTCCCCTCCTCATCCCTATTCTTTTGTTTTTATTCAAAGTAAGATTCCACATCCCTCTCTCTCTCTTTACCCCTTTTTCTTTTATTTAAAGAATGAGATTCCTGCTCAAAAGAATTAATTAATTAATTCCTGTCTCTCCCCCCCCCCCCCCGCAAAAGGAGCTAAGCCAGCTTCCATCACATAACAAAGTAGTAGACAAGGACAGGTAAATTAATTTCCTTTCTTTTCCAAACTGATCCAGAATCAAATAACTTATCAGTAAGTCATTTGCTTAACTACTGCAAAAGTTCCTCTCACTTCCTTCTCTTATTCGCTTGCCTTATTTATTTATTTTTATTAGGTTTTAATAATAAAACCTACACACACTACTTTTATAAATAACACAAGGCATTCCTTCTTCCTCTTCCTATTGTCCCCACAACAACCCTGTGAAGTGAGTTGGGCTGAGAGAGAGAGTGACTTTTAGATTGTTCACTGTAAGTTCTGAATATCAAGTAAGTACCTGATTGCCTCTGATATACTTTAATACATTTTGTTGAATTAATTATAGTATCACATTTTGACTTCTGAAATATATGTGACTGTTAAATTACTTTTAGCGTTTAGGCCTTAGTGCAGTGGGAGCCCCCATTTCATTACAGCTCTACCCCATCCCAGACTACTGAAAAATAAATGTTTGAATATAAAATACGGGGAGAGATTTGTGAATTTGTTTTGGGGACTGATTATGTGTTAGAATCCTTAAAACAGATACAGTAATTACTAATATAGTAATTTATATCATTTTATATACTTAAATCAAATTGTTGCATGACTCAGCAAGGAGATCTACAGTTTTGGTTCTCTGATTTTATTTTGTTCCTCTTTGATATGTAAATCAGGCATTCATTTATTATCATCTCTGTGTGACTACTGGTCTAATGAATAAATACAGACACTAATAATTTACATATGCGCCATTCAGAAAGTATTTCCAGAGGTTAGGATAAGAAACAAAGGGTTTAAATTACAACTTGATTTTGACAGGACATCAGAAACACTTGCTAATGGTAAGAGTTGCTTATCAGTGGAACAGATGCCTCAGGAGATTATCAACTTTCCTGTTGCTTGTGATGTCTAAACAAAGGTTGGATGGCCATCTGTCTGGGATGCTATCATAATAAATTATTGCATTAGGCAGAGAATCAAAATGATTTCCAAGACTCTGTCAACCCTTACATTCTGTGATTAGTAGAAAAACTTCATTTAACTACTAGTGTAGTCACATCATTTAATAATACTTTCATTTCTAGTTATGAAGATTATTTTAGAGTGGGATTCTTTTGAAACAGTCACTTGTTTTCCACTCTTATCTATTTCTACATCTCTAACAATATGTTCAAAACTACTAAAGCTTGGCTGGTTTAATACAAATCTTATATGGGTACCAATATTAACAGATGTGTATTTCCAGAATAGCATACATAGTGCTAATACACTGTTAAAGAATATATGAATTAAATCTATTAATTAGCAAAGCCTGAAAGCCTGGCAAAAAGTGAAATGCTTTCCATCTGTACTGTTAAACAATTGTTGGAAACCCAGAATGAAATAAATAAGGATGCTATTTATTGTAAGATATTACTTACTATATTGAACAGTATTTATCTGATTATAGTTATAACTACATATGGCTTGAATTACAGATTTTTTTTAAAAAAACATTCTGCTGAAACATACCTTATAATTAACGAATTTTGTGTCTATTTCCTAAGTAAAAACTGCAGATATTTTCATTTACTTTTATGACCATTCTTCTTTGCCTAACAATGGCTGTATTGAAACTATTATTCATCCATATTACTTTGGCTTCTGAAATTTTGAAGGAAATTTCCTACATATTTTCAGCCTTTTTTGAAATAATCTGAAGAAACAATAGTGGTTAAAATATTAAATAAAAATGAATTCCTTCCTCTCCCCATCTTTGAAAATAGATTCTGGGTTTCATATGACATATTTTAAATTCTACGCTTTTATGAAGGGCTCTTTTTAACATGTTGTTTTCCAAGTGGCAATTTTAACTGTAAATGTAAAATAAAAGTATGGTTTGGATCCAAATTGTCATGCTTACAGTAATGTCAACGCTGCTAAGATTGGATGTTTTTGCATTGACAAATGTCACTGGAAATGTATTCTAGTAATTAACTGTGCTGTTATGTACAATTTTCTAGTTCTTAGATTGTAGGAAATTCTTCTTCTTTATCATCCTAGCTTTTTCCAGCAGATGCAGGCTCTACTTTTCGGATCAATGAACACCATTTCATATGATCAAATGCAGCAGCCAAGTCCAACTACATGAATTTTATGTCCATGTTAATTGTGTCCTGCCATCCATGCCTTGGTCTTCCATGTGGGCATTTGCCATCAGTGTTAGAGAGGTAGGCAGTGCAGGCAGCGGTGCGGGATGCTGTTTGTAGAATATGGCTATACTAACATTGGCGTATTTGCCTGCATTTTTTTCCATTATTGGTGTATACCCATTTGCTGTGTACTGTATGTGGTCACATATATAGTCTTCATAGATTGCAGGAACTGGCTTTATTATATTTCTTTAACAACCACACCAAGAAAATGTTGATGACTTATAAAGATTATATTTTACTGTGGCAAATATTTCTAAACAAGGTATTAATATCAAAGTTCAGCAAAATATATGGGGCAAACGGTATGCGTATACACACACACAGTCTGGTGAGTTATCTCTGCTGGCTTTCATGGAGGGGGATCCCTAAATGCCCCATGCATAATCTTATTGCATCCTTCTTACAACTGGGAAGAAACCCTTTGCAATGCTACTACTTTTCTCCCCCTCCCCTCCCCCTCAAAATCCATCTATGCCATGCTTTACTTGGGAAGTCAATCTTTCTTCAGTCAGCATCTTGAGTGGAAGGAAAAACTGGCTAATATTTTCCCCAGAATGTGCATCACCGATTCATTTAGGATTTAAGTCTTTATTGTATATGTAAATGCTAAAGAACTAAAAAGAAGATGAAATGCGCAAACCAAAAACTAGGTCATATACGTACAAAATTGTACATAGGTGTAGAAGAGAAGAGTAAAGATCTTTGCAGGTAATTCTTCATCTGCTATTGCTGGGTCCAAACTGTCACTGCCAGGCAGGAAGAGAAGCATCATTGAAGCATTAAATCTCTCAAGTTGTACCTGCATTTGTCATAAGCAATGCCTTCCTGTTTGAGATAGGTTAATGGAGTGAAACCAGAGTGATGCTGATATACATTTGTTCCTATAAATTCTCTGTTAAAATGATTGAGAGTCTTTCACTCATAGGGCCATTGAAGATTTTATGAGGCAAAAATCTAGACCTTGGCATTTATTTGTTTATGATATTGTTATTATTAAGTTAATATGTTTTCTTTTGTTTCCATCCTCCCCATGATCTGATTGAAGATATACTCTTTTAAAAATAGTTTATAGCTATCTGCTTCTTTTTCAGTTCTGTTCCCATCCCCTGGCTTTCAAAAAGAACATATCTTCTTTTTCTATTCTCCTTTAGAAGCTTCCAGTCCCCTTGTTTATCTACAAGCAGGGTGCAGTGTTAATGGAGAAACTGTGTTTACAAACCAACTGTCTTCCATCTAGCTCTGCTATTAGGTCAATATATAATCTTAGACAGCTGCTGGCTGGATACTTCATTTTCTACTGATGCCCAGATTTGGTAATAAAGCTATCAGATCATCTGAATTCATGTCAATGATAGGATTGCCACTGCTATAAAGCTGTTGATTAGTTCTCTCTAGATGTTCCTCCCAAGTATGTGAAATCTTTCTCCATCAGATATAATGTCTCTTTCAGTATTTTTGCTGAATGCTTGTTGCTCTTGTTCCTTTTTTTGCTTACTGCCAGTGTTAAAATACATGGCTGAAAAGATTTTGCCCTACCAGGCATATTTTACTGTGATTATGGACTGGGTACATAAATTTGCAAAGATAACACTCAACCATTGATCAATAACCCTATTCCCAAAAATCACATCTTTGGTGGGAAAAAGTGTGAGATAACTGAAATAAGTGGACACAATTGACTGTTACCAGAAACCCATTAGTGGGGAAAATATTGCAGACAAAAAAAGGAATCATCCCAAATTTTCAAATCCAACACCACAGCCAGGGAGTACTGAATACCTCCCATACCAAAGTATGAAGTGAATATTTCTGGAAATATTTGTTTGGAAGCTTTTAGAGAGCTATCTCCATCCAGTGGCCAAAGAGGGCATGGAGACAAAAGTTGACGTGTTCAAATGCAAATGCAAATAATAATAATAATAAAAAACAACAAAAAACCCAACCCTTCTGTGGTAGAATATATTCCCTAAAGGAGGTTGAAGTTTTTTGTTTTTTTTTTAAAAGATGCTTATAAAGAAGTAGAAGTTCCAGGTATATGCTATTAATTTTAGAGATGCTGCTCTAAAGACCAGTTCTATCTGTCTTTGTATTTTACAATTTCCTCGTGCTTAATTTGCATATTTCTACTAAATTATTTGTCCTTCAATGTATTTTCTCAATGTATAGTTTAAGGTTTTAAAACTCTTCTCAGTTTGCCACATGTGACTGCCAAATGGCAGTGATCACTAAATCAATAGGAAAAGTTTCAGCTATACCTTATCAAGCATGATTCTGTATCATGCTATAATAAAGAGCTAATCAAACAAGGTTTTTTTCATATATCAGTCTCTAATTTCAAAACTGTGCAAACCAAGTGATGATAGCTTTGACATTGCTCTCGTGATTTGTGATATCTCACCTATAGTCTCTCTATTTGTAAGTGGTTAAGTCTGGGGAGAGGAGATTCTGAAAACCACTACTAGGCATAGTAGATCAGAGTAGCAATTCACAGTCTAAAAAGGTAGCAGAGCTTTCATCTTGCTGAAATGGAAAATACCAAAGGGTGGTGTAGATTTGCTCACTGCAGTTCTTGCTATTCTATCTACCTCCCTCCAAATAAATAAATAAATAAAAATTAAGGGCTGTCCCTCACCACCTATGGCTTATTCATCTCTGCAGGAGCCATTGCTAGCTTAGATGGACAGTTGCCTATTTTGGCAGGCAGAACAGTTTCATATGTTCAATAGGAATCATGCAAGGAGCAATCTCAGCACTTTATGGAGTTATGCCTATTGTCCCACAGTGCAGGGAAACCATCAAAGGGCACCTTAACTGCAAAGCTTATAAGAAAAGATATTATAAACCTAGTAACAGATCATTTTCATTATTAATAATTAAAACAGGGGAATGGATAATATTCTCTTCTAGATAACGACCTTGATTCCATTATAAATGTGTCACTATAAAATATGTGAAGATTCACTAACGCGTGTAAAAATGACCTTACTGCTCATGCATCAGTTTAAGAATAGAACCATTTCCATTTTCCTTTATTTAATGTGCTCGGTTTTAATTAGGTTGCAAGGTGCTGATCCAAGCATCCTGTGCCTTTTGATTAATACCTCTTGGAAGTTAGCTGCTCTGATGCATGCAAAGAACAGCATCACTCACTTTGCTGGATGCCCAAATCCACCAGCAAGTTTCCAACTCACTGAAATAAAACAGAATTATTTGAATTGGTTATTGGAGAAATAAATGAAGTTTTCATGTGGACAAACATGCACTAAGTTCTAGATGACCTGGGCACCTTCTCAGAACAGCTGTGATTGCATTTGTCCCTTCAGATCTATTTGGATTGAAGAAATCCAAACCAAAAGACTGAAATCCTCTGCAAAGAGTACAGATTCTACATCCATTTCTTAATCCAACTTTTAGGAAAAGACTTCTACAAATTGGTTGTGATGGCAAAGAAAGATCTTTTTATTTTGTGTACAATAGGATTTCCCAGAATCATTTCTTTTTCTGCATTGTCATTCTTCTGCAATTTTGCTTTTCCTCCTACTCCACCCTTTATCAACTTCACTGTATCTGTGAGTTCATTGGAGATTTAAGATTTCACTCTAGTGCAGTAGTGTCAAACTCGCAACATTATGTGATGTATCGTGACTTTTTTTGCCATTGCCGGCAATGGGGTGGGCGTGGTTTCGCTATGATGCATCCGGTCCGTGGGCCGGCAGTTTGACACCCCTGCTCTACTGGAACTGATGCTAGTGATACCCTACCTGGTGACCCTTTTATTAACATTCCCATGTCTAATTCAGGAGTTTTTAACCTTTTGGAGTTAGTAGGGACATAATGAGGATTGGAAAAGTTTTATGGTCACTCTTCCAAAATGATTGCCGCGGTAGGTGTGGCCAATTGTATTGAACATCTCTATATCATAAGACAAGCAAAGCAGCCATCTGTTGTTTTATTATCTATGAACAGTTCACAGAAGTTTTTGTTTCTACTGAAAATACAGATTATGTTTCAGCTGGAGCTCTGCATTAGATCATGCTAGCTTCCCTTCATTTTTTTTAAAAAAAATAACACTAAAAATGGGATGGAGAAATATTATTATGAACTGCAGAGCATATTTGTTTTTGGTTGCTTTTTTTAACTTGAATATTCCCATGCGAGTCAAAGACCTTGGTAAAGCTGCTAGCAAAAATAAATTCTCTAAATATATTTGGGAATCCCATGAATTATCCCATGGATGGATATCTCATGGTATAAAGCAACGGTCACCAACCTTTTTGGCACCAGGGACCAGTTTAGTAGAAGACAATTTTTCTACAGACCCATAGGGGAGGAATGTGCAAGCTAAATCCCTTGCATGCACAGTTTACAGTAGGATTCACACTCCTATGAAAATCTAATGCCTGATGATCTGAGGTGGAGTTGAGGTGGTGTTGCTAGTGTTGGGGAACGGCTGCAAATACAGATAAAGCTTCTCTTGCTCACCCACCTCTCACTTCCAGCTGTGCGGCCCGGTTCCTTAACTACAAGCCACAGACCGGTGAGTATCCCAGGGGTTGGGGACCCTAAATATATAGCACCATGAGCAAACAAACCAAATGGTCTACTATCTCTGCATAGAGGAAATATCAGTACCACTTTCTCAGAAACTGATTCCAAGCATGATAGCAAAATTAAAGAGAGCGTCCCTATATCCAAATTCAACCTCATCCTGTGTTTGAATGTTAGGTCAAAGATGTGTTCTTTCAGTGTAATAATTGTTGCTGCAGCTGCCCTCCAATGCAGTCATACCCTGAAACATAAAGACACAAGCTCAGCTGCTGTTTATGACACATTTACATACTGGCCTATCAACTATGTCTTCCACAGTAGTCTATCAGCAAAAGGTAAATCAAAATAATCTCTGAATGAGAGTAACTATTTGGAGTCAGAGAAAAACACACAACATGCCTACCTACCTACCTACCTACCTAACTACATACATACATACATACAAACATACATACATACATACATACATATATATATATGTAAAAACACACGAACACATTAAATAAAACAAACCGCCTTATTATACAATAAAGAATTAGGAAATCCAAGGTTTTAAGCAAAAATCAGAGATATTTTTTTTCTAAAGCTAAACTGGTGAACAACATTCCTTTATAGCCTAAACCAGTCAACAGATATGACATGATTAAAGAATGAATCTTACTGAAGAAATGAAGAAAATATTTTAAGATATCAAATCTATCTTCCAGATAGCTATAAATCCTTTTGACTTCCTTGCTGAAATTAGGGTGAGGCCCTAATTTACTAAGAGGCCCCACTCTTTTTCAAATATGGTAATTATATGATGAACAAATACAAAGCGGTCATTTTAGGGAAGGGGCTGCAAAAGGTTTCCATCTATGAAAATTGTAAAAGGCACTAGATTCTTACTAGGCTTACAAAAAGTCAAGTATCCTGCATGAAGAGGATCAAATACATAATTAATCTAGATTAGAATGGAGAAGGATTGAATTTGGTTAAATTACAAACTGTGCAGGCCTGGAGGAGGAATTATGATTTTGAGTAAGGAGAGTTGTTTCCAAGTAATTTTTCAATCCATTGTCATTTGTTTCAGAAGATTACATGCCTTTGCACGAAGACTTCTCAACAAGAACTGAAAAATGGAGAATAGACAGGATAGAAATGTGAAAGACAGTTGGGGCTGGATATAATCCAAGATTAGGATACTGGAAGGAATTTGGAGCTGGGATAGAATCTAGGATTGGAGCACAATAAGTATGGGAAATTATCCTGCACTCAGGCAGTTTGCCCGTGGAAATCTGTGTTATCTGTAATGAGTGCAGCTGGCATACACAATTTAAAGCTGGATATGTTTCTAGACTTACCTAGGAAAGTTCCAAATTGAATTTCGCACCATGTGCATGCCAAACAGTAGACCAGGCATGTCAAACCTGCGATGTCATGTGATATCACATGATGACTTTTCCCCCATTGCCGGCAATGGGATGGGCGTGGTTTCAGTATGATGCATCTGGCCTGCAGGCTGGCAGTTTGACATGCCTGCAGTAGACGATCCTTTATCACAGAGGTTGGACTCAGGCAAGTGGCAAATCCCAGAAGTAATCAGGTGTGTATGTGTATATGTGTGTGTGTGTGTGTGTGTGTGTATGTTAAGTATTTATCAAGTCTTTTGAATACCTTGCTAGTTAAATCTTTTTTCCTGTTTCAGCCTATCCCAAGGCTATCCGCAGGCTATAGTCACAACTATTTGTGCAAATTATTCAAATTGCTAATAAAGAATTAGGGAGGCTGATATGGCCATTTCGAACTTATTTTGTTTTCATCAGGGTATGACTGACTGATGAGAACAAAATAAGTTCGAAATGGCCATATCAGCCTCCCTAATTCTTTATTAGCAATTTGAATAATATATATATATATATATATATATATATATATATATATATATATATATATATATATATATATATATATATATATATATATATATCTTCTAATATATGCCACATTAACTGTATTCATAGCATCTGAGAACCGCTGCTGAAGAAAACCTATGTTTAGTACAAGTTTAGCTCCATTTTGAAATGTATTTTTTACGTAAGTAACCATAAGGGATTTAAAGAATGATTTTAAAATGAGAATTGTAATCTTTAATTGAATTCAATAACTCTGCAAATGGACCAAATAATCTCTAATTGATTAGATCATTTATTTTTTATCAGCTCATTTTCTCTTTAAACTTACATTTGCTTGTACCATCATTAAGTATCTTTCATTAGCAGTTAATATTCAATTGCCTCTTTTCTCTATTGCATCAATTAACTGAATGTTGGAAGAAAAGGTAAGATTCTTCCTTTTAGGGCTGCAAAAGTTCTAAAATCAATATCCTTCACTTTCTGAGAAGCAGCAAGGGCATGTAAAGAAAGAATAGTTCAAAACAAGAAGAACAGAACTAGTTATAAAGGTAACAATTAAAGGAGGTTCCACACAAGGATTGAACTGCACCCTGCCAGATGCTGAACAGCCTCCACTCTCTTTAGAGATAATGGTACTGAGCATCCATGCTGGATCATTGTCATCTAAAACATAGTACCTCTTGCCAGTAAAGAAAATACAACTGTTTCCTTAACTTATAACCACTTGTGATTATTGTGATAATTTAATGATAATTCAAAGTTTCAACATGGGAAAAAAGAACTTATAATTGGTCCTTACAACAGTTGCAGTATCCCCACGGTCACATGATCCATCTTATTAGAAAAGCAGAGAATTATTGCATAGCAGTGACCCATTGCCACTCCCAATCCTCGAAGTTAATTCATACATCTACTATGAAAAATGTAAAAGAAGACTACAAAACATAATGCAGTACCAGAAGGGTTGTACTTTCCATCCTAGTCATGCCAGTTATCATCCTCAAGTCCAATCGGTATAGTCTTGGTATCATAGCCAGGCTTGAAGCCAGACTGAAAAGGATCCAGATAATCTATTTCCTCTAGGTCTTTCAAAACCTGCAGTTCCACCCACCTGGAAAAAAATATTATTTGCAAAGGAAGGTTGGACACTATTCAATAATTATCCCCTTTATCTAGATCAAATAATGACTTCTTGAAGAGGGCATACTGCCTTCTTCAAGGCAGGTACCAACACCCTGTCTCTCAAGGATTTGTTCCTGCCCTGTCACTTTCTAGAAGGCTTTCATCAAACAGGAAGACTGGAACCCAACATTCAGGTAATAAAAAATCCTTTTACTTCAGGACAAAACACTCAATCTTCTCCCAAATAATCTCACAAAACATGGTTTCACTCACCTTATCGTGATGACTGCCAAGAAATCACCTTTAGCCTTATAAATATCTCCCAACCCATCCTTCCTTACTAAAGTCTGGATCACTTTGAAGGATGTTGCTGAGGGGGCATTTGGTAGATATACAGTAACAAGAACAGAGAAATGTTGTGTTTTGCTGCTCTTATAGCCACAGTACGAACTAATAAATTAGCTTTTACCTGCTTCCAATCTCATACATTATTTACTTTTCACCAGCATTGTTTTAGGTTTCTTTGTTATTTCATCTTCAAGAAACTCTCCAGGATCAATAGGGAGTAGCTGCAAGGATACAAACTTATGCAAGGATATAATTTCCTCTTGGTGCCAACAGGTTATTAAAAACTCAGCAGAACTATCTACTAGAGCCTCAGAAAGTGTCCTATGGAAACCACATTGTTCCATGAGATATCTGGGATGGACTGATCAAATTGATCTATTCTTTCTGTTGAAGTTGGTGGAATCAGTGAACCTCACTTAAAGCTGAATATGATCTGACCACAATAAAGTATACTGTACTTGTTATATCCTTCATCCTCACATAAAATTGCATCTGCCGTAAAATAAAACCCAGATCGAATATATATCCTCCTACATGAATTAGGCCTTTGATGATCTGAAACACATCCATGGTGGCTATGAATTCTTGGGCAGCTCTGACCTTCTTCATCATAGAAGATAAACTGTTATCACTTAGCACTATTTACCTGGAAAACTTCACTGCTAGTCCTGTGATGAGGTCCAGCAGCCCAGTCAAGGATACTGCAAGGCTGCTGGACCTAATCAGAGGGGACAAAACCAACCTGTCCCAGAAGCAATCCACACAGACAATGCTTCACATCTAGTTATCTGTGGAACAGTGCCTCTAAATGTTATCAGAGATTCCCAGATGACAACTGTTACCTTTCCTCTCCTATGCCAGCTGACAGTTTATAAAGGGGAACACCTCCTTCTTTCCCCTTTAGTAATCTAGGCCAGGTTTGCTCTCTCATCCATAAATAAAATCACGGATATGAGAAAATTTATTAACGGCAGACCTGGCATTCAGCAAAATCAGTCAGAGTCGAAAGGCTTCTGGCTTGAGGACAAGGAAATGTAGCAATAGCAATAGCACTTAGACTTAGACTTATATACCCCTTCATAGTGCTTTACAGCCCTCTCTAAATGGTTTACAGAGTCAGCATATTGCCCCCAGTAATCTGGGTCCTCATTTTACCAACCTTGGGAGGATGAAAGGCTGAGTCAACCTGGAGCCAGTGAGAATCAAACTGCCAAATTGCAGGCAGCTAGCAGTCAGCAGAAGTAGCCTGCAGTACTGCATTCTAACCACTGCATCATCACGGCTCATTCAAATGTAAATGAGGTTTGGTTCAAACATTCTTCACTGAGTGGCCTCACACCTCTTGCTATTCTTTCTCTGCCAATCCCTATAATTGTCTCTTTTTTATACTCCCATTTTTCTCCAAATCCCCCAATAATCCCATTTAATTGTAGATCCAAAGCAAGACTCAGTTAAATCACTTATATCTTTGTACCTACACCAAAGAACTATTGTTTTCTCTCTACCTCCCTCTCTTTGTTAACCCTACAAGATATAAGAAAGAGAAATACATACAGTAGATCCAAAACTACTCTTAATAAGAATGGCTATAATAACAGAATTTTGTAGGTTTTAACATGCTTCCCCTCCTCCTTCTTTCATATATTATGTGAATTACGGGGTGCCTATCTTTGACATTTTCATAAATCTATTTATTCTACAGGCTCTTTATCTTTTTGCTGCCTTGACAATGGATCTTCCTTCTCTCTACCAAAGCTATTCTCTATATTGTCCATACCCCACTTGTTTCTCAGAGTCTAATTCTTGCAGCCTTCCATTTTTCACCCTCTGTCTTCTCTTTCTTCTCCACATAATACTGTCAGAATATCTTGCTTAGTTGATCACTTATCTGTAAGAACAACTCCTCATCATCAAAGTTCTCTTCTACAAAGTTGAGCATAATCACAGAGTTGCCATGTGAGTTACTCCTCAGGTGGTTAGAGAAATCTAAAGCAAGATTACTATACTGTTACAAGTAGCCATGGTTTGATCTCATTTCACTCTATAGGCCACAGTTATCCCAGCTGGCCTATTACTGTCAATACCCATCCATCTCCCCCAAACTTTTACTTATTTTCCTTCTTAATCGTTCTGATGTGATTACAACTTTCCAGTGCCATTAACAAACAAACAAAAAACCCAAGCAACCAAAAATAATGTTTCAAGTTCTGTTGACAGCCTAAAAAGGTTACTTGCCAACTATGTCTATTTTTCAAGTTGTAATTATTTCAGCACAGGACAACAACAAGAACAAAATGAAATCAATTAAAGGATTTAATTATGGGATATATTTCAGATAAGGATAATCAGGAACCCAAAACCTGCTGACATTGAAGACAAATATTTATTTAACATTAGCATCTCTGGAGTAACATTTCTCCAAATTTTCATCTAATAAATACAGTAGCAGCAAAGTCATTTTCCAAGTGCAAATCCTTTTGTAACTAAAAACCTCATCAGCCACCTAAAGGCTTTGGACAACCAAAAACTGCAGATTAAATAAATAAAATTATAGCAACAATGATAAGAGAACAGGAACAAGATATCCCAGCTATAATTATGCTAAATTGGTAGCTGGAGAAGGCAAGGTATCTTCTAGAAAATAAAAGAAAAAGATGAAAAAACAACGGTCATGGCTCTGCCTAATTGGTTAGAACTGGAGCACTTTACACGGCAACTTTTTTTTTTAATTTCTTTGCCTGTTTTATTCTGGCTTTAGGTAGCTTGGCAATCATACTATTAAAAAGAAAAGCTATTATAAATCTCACCAATCTAGCTATTGTTAGTAAAAAAAAAGTTTTGCCTTCAAGTTATTTTTGACTCCTGGTGACTTTCCCCATGAAACCACTTAAGGGTTTCCCAATGGCTTCATCTTAGGGCTGAGGGAGAATAACTGACCCAAGATCAAGCAGATGGTTTTGTGCCTAAGATGGGACAGGAGTCTCCAAATAAAGTACAACCATTGCAGTCTAATTTGTATATACCGGAAAAAAATCTTCACTTGTTTCATCTTTATATGCATGTTGGCTATGAAAAATACAAGAACAAAGGATGTAAAACACTGGCAACCTATTTATTGCCCTGAAACATTAGAAATCCAGGAAACCACCATTTTTGTATGCTCAGTTCATTGTAAAGAACAGCTTACACATATAAGTTTTAGCTAACTTAAATATGTTTTAGGAAGTATGATACAGAATGAAATGAAAGTTAGCTCACACAAAAGCCACCTGCCTTACACTTCATAAAAGAACAAAATTTGAATTTTCAGATTTAAATTACCTTCAGAATTGGATAGTTAAAATATCTTCCTACTCACCTTTGTTATAATGACAACCGCCAGTTCCCCCTCAAGTACTACAATTTATACTGCATAACATGAATATACATATACATGGATGGTGTAATAATGATGTAATTCTTATATATCCAGATGGGGAATTCCAGTGACAAATTCATACAACAACGTAGGCAAGAAGTACATCAAACCATATTTGGGCTACATAAATGCAAATGCTTTATAGAAGGCAGTAAAGTGCTAGAATTTTCTGTAAGTAGAAGTAATTTATCGTAAATGTTTGTCTACTTGGATTATTTTAAACCAGGTATGATACTGGTAGTAACACAGAGTGAGAACAAAGCACTGACATTCAAATGGAAGAACTAATAATTTTCACAAGGGAGGGAAAGAATATAGTAAAGCAATAATTCATTTCCCTCATAAAAATGGCCCAATTAAGTGTGCATAGTGACCATATAATGTTCAATATCTGTAGAAGAAAAAGTGGAATAGAGTATGCTGGAAGTGACCAAGTAAAATTATTCTAAACCACAACATCATGCTTCAAGTTCTCATTTGCACACATTCTGGTGAATAAACCTATATTCAATCTGATTTATGGTGAATGTGATTACCTTCAAACACTCCTCACCTTATATACTCTTGAAAGTGAGGCTGCCTGGATGACTCAACATCACCTCAACGTGTGTTAAGAGTCAAGTATGATTTTACCAATAGCTCACACTGCTCAATCCCATTTTTACAAGGCATCACCTTAAGGGGGTAGGTTAAGCTGACAATGACAAGAACTGGAAACCTAGAATGGTACAAAATTGAGCTCATTTCAAACTAAGTCCAAACCTCAAAGGGCACTAAGCCAAATTCAGGATTTGTTCGGTAAAGTAATATGAATACTTGCATCTAGAGACTCACTTGCTTCATGCTTGGAAATTTCATTATATTTTGTTACAATCTGTGTAACAACCAACATTTCATTTTATATGTATGTTTGGCCATATAGCATGCAAGAAATTTTAGGTTTCTAGGCTAGGAAGGACTCAGGTACAAACAATGGAAAGCTTGGGAGACAGGTAAGGATTGGGCAGGCCATTAATCTGACATAGTAGGGAAATATCTTATACTGTTGCTCCTGTATAAGGTATACAGTTGAGTTTAACAAGGAGCAAGTAAAAGTATCATTCCTTATTTCTAAGGCATTCAAGGTAAATATATTAATTTGCTCAATTTGAAAAGGTCAGAATTCTGCTCATAGAGTAATAGTGCAATAGTTTAATTTTAGCATAGTTGCTATTTTAAAGTACAAATTCCTTATTCTTGATGCTTTCTGCTTTTTTCAAGCTAATATAAGGAAAATAATATAATACCCTGGTTTTATAGCCTGGGTATTAGCACAGGCACACTGTTATCACATGATGGCCTCCCAGAGAATGCACTTGCTACAGCCTGTGTATTCAAAAACCAGAAGGAATCTGGTAATACCTTTTTACCTTAATTATTTAAAAACACCTTTTTGATTAATAAATATTAAAAAAACATACATTTTTATAAGCTATAGCTTATTTCATCAGAAACGTACATGCCACAAACCAACATAGCTTTCTTTCTACAACATTTAAGTCAATGTCGCATCCATGGTCTGATGATTATAACCTCAAAGATTTTTTTCATCTACTAAAGGCAAGTATATGCTGAAAATCTAAAAAGAAAACCACAGATTGAAAAATGAAATAACAGTGGGCTAACCTGAACAATGGATTCTTTTGTAGGTTGCTTTCCTCTTCTAGCTGTGCTGGTAGCCAGAGTGGTAGTGGTTTCCATGACTGAGGTGGACATCTCTGATTGCATTGCAGTGGCAGTTGACTCAGTTGTCATAGAGGAAGGCACTTCACCAACGAGTCTGACATTCCCTTCTATCACTATGTTGGCATCATTCTCGGCAGCCATGTTCAGGACTTTCAAACCATTGTAGTAGAGTCCAGAAAGCTGACCCTGAAATGGATGACCTCGCTCCTTGCCTCCAATTTTTATCGTTGCTTGGCTATTGAAGATTGTGAGCTGACGCCCTGTGAAAATAATATTACATACATGCAAAAAATGTTGATTGTGAACACCACACTCTTAAAGAGGATGATTTTAACAGATTATGGGGTGGAGGATGAGAGTAATAAAGTATAAGAAAGGAAATTTGCTCATATTTCATATGCTTTTTAATGAAGTGTTATGGAATGAAGTACTGTTTATATGTGTACCTGCTTAATCTGTTTTGTGTGTGTGTGTGGGGAGGGAGAGATGACAAAAGGGCGAACTGAGAATTTTGTTAATATTGCCACTTCACTTTATTTCCCACTATTTCCCCTCACACAATTTCCAACTAGTTTTCTTTATCTTAAATGTACAGTGGGGACAGATAGTCAGGGATATCATATAAAATGTGCAATATTCAAGGATTGCACAATATAAGTATATGATATTACTTTCATACAATCATTTCTCTGTGTAAAACTATGCAATATGAAAACTACCATGATGCTGAATAACGGTTAGCCTTAAAGAATTAAATCAAAGCATAAGATATATCTCTGGTTGTGTTATGCTATTATAAAGCTATCTGTTTTAAAACATGTTAGCAAGAATAGCTCCTTATATATTTCTAATAGAAAGACTTCATATATGAAAGTTGAGTTACTCCTTTACAAAAGGCATACACACACATGTAGACACTGAGAAGGCATGGGATACATATTCTATGCTGAGCATTTCAGAAACAAACAGAAATGATAAAGAAAAAGAGAGAAAGAGAAATGTCTGATTATCTTTCAGCAAGGCCATCAACTAAAGAAAAAAAGCAACAAAATAAAAATGTTTTAATGTAAAAACAATTTCAAGGAATGATACACATATCAATGAAGAGTCATGTCACATTGCTATTTTTTTAAAAGAAATCCTCACCAGTGCAAACCCATTATCAATAGGAATATTCATAAACATAATATTCTTTTTTTGCAGATTGGATTCTGCTCATAATAACAGCATGCACACAACTTTAAGCTCTTTTAATTAGTATTTGTTCCCAAATCTCCTTAGAAGGCAGCAAATGTTAAAGGGACTTCATCTTGTTTGGCAATGATACAGCCCACTATTTAAGATATAACCTACAGTTTAAAAAAATGATTTTTGTTTGTTTCAGGAAGATCATCTCATAACTACATACATATAGAGATATTTAGTTAATAATTTAGCTGAAGGAATATGTAACATAATCTATGAATAATTTATCAGTTTTGATTAATATTTGCTATGAACATCTTCATAGATTGAGTTAGTGGATTATATTTAACAGTCCCTTTAACCTTAAGTTAACAGGGTACAATTGTTAAACAGGCGGTACCACTAAAATGTATAGAAATTATTATATACACTGTATGCAAAAATTTACTCTACATTTAACTGTTTAAAATTTGTTTTTAATTTAGTTTTACTGAAAAATTTATTGTTTTATGTTTATTGGTGTTACAATGCACTACTTGGTTATGTTCAAATTATTTTTTTATTTGAAGTTTTAATCAATGTTTTTACCTTTGTCGAGTAGCCATTCATCAACTACTCGACCAAGCCGATATGGAATTCGCTGTCTAGCAATCGCCAGGCGCTCGTTATCATTGTTTCCTTTAAAGTTTAAAGAGACATTTCATTGGTTAAAATCTGTAAGGTCAAAGGTTAAAAGTTAATACTTAAAGCTTGAGCTATACAGTTGCCACATGATTATTATTTTTTTTGAAAAAATTTGGAATTTTTTAAAAAGCTCTATCTAGAACATTTCAAGGTTCAGACTTGCCATTCATTTATTTTATTTTAGCAAACAAAATTATTCCTAAGTTAATTGAAAATTAGAAATCTGCATTTGAGCTAGGTTATTAAAACTTATGTTATAGACAGACCCCCCAAAACAAATTTAAACATCAAATACTAACTTTTCAGAAAGAATGCTCATTGACCTTAGGGTTTTGACTTTTGTCTTTTGCCTTGTTTTTGTTTTGATATTTCTTATTAACTAGTTAAAACATGTTCAGGTGAAACAGGTTTAATTTTGCAAAATACCTCTTGCTCCAATCTCTTAGTCCAGGTTAGTCATTTAAAGAAGAATAACATCAGAGTGCTTAACCATCATCAAGGACAGCTTTATGTCTGAGATCTAGATATCAATCTGATATAATTTATATCCAAGTCAGGAAAAATACAATTTAAAAAAAAATCCTCTAACTTATAAATCAGTTAATCCCAACAATTTCAATATACTGAACAGATAGCAAAAGAAAAGAAAAGAAAATTGGGTCATCCATTATTTCACACAATCAAAGATGTAACAGAATAGTTCTAACATAAGGACCAAGGCTTTGACAAAAATAACACCAGAAATTATTGTCTAAATGTATAAGAAAATTCAAAGCCAGAAAAAAATACTTTAAAATCTTACTAAAATAAACAGGATAAAGAATGTATAAAGCTTGAAAATCTTGGACCACAGCCTTTAAAATATTGTAATTATGGATTACAAAACCCAAACACATGTTTCTCTCTGTGTGTGTGTGTGTTTGCTTGCTGCAAAGCTGCATACCAAAGATTATTTAATATAATCTTTACTTACAAGTTTAATTTTGCAAAGTCTTCTAAGTCTTGTTTCTAAGTCTTATTTTAGTTAGTGTAATTTAATGGCCAGCTAGATAGGAACAGGAGTTGAAATTCATTAGGTGATTTTTTCACCAAAGGATAGACCCTGGGAAATGGTGATATGATCCTTTGCCATTCTACTTTAAGCAAGAAAATGTCTTGGGTATCCTGGTCAAGAGGTGAGAGTAACATCTTACAAAGTAGCAAAACTTAAACAAAACTTCTATAACCTCCTAGATCTGGTTAACCTAACAGACTACCTCTAAATACTTAAGAAATTCTGGAACCTAAACACATATTCCAATCTAGAACACCCTGAACTGAAGACTAAATGTAAGAGATAGTTTTACTACTCATCTAATGCAGATGAATTGAAGTACTGGCACCAATTTCCGATTCAACCCTATCAGGCAATTTCACGTGTATGAACCAATATTTCAGATTCATAGATAAAATAAACAAAAGGGAATATATAAATTTCTGAGAGGAAGACATGTAAAACCAACAAGAATATCTTGTATTGTAGATGTGAATTTCAGTTCCCAAGATTCCTTTTCTATATAAATACATTCATGAAATTAGTTCCAAAGGGAATGTTATTACACAGGTACTCATAGAAAAGGTTGAAACCTGGAATATTTTAAACAGATTACTGAAGGCTTCCTTGTCTCTCTCTTATATTTAACTTTGTCTCACTACTGAATATTTCATTTAACTAAAAATCTTGCTTTGGTTCTGTACTAGAGGTAACAGCAATAAAAATCTGTTGATGTCTTTTGAATATTTCTGGAAGGATTTTTTTTCCTTCCAGATTGACAAATCTTGGACAACTTATAAAATTTAAATTATTTACTTTCCAGCACATAATTTTTGCTACTGCTTCACTTATCAACAATTCATCATAATCATGTTTTTGATACAAATGTTGTCTCTCCAAACACAGCACATGCTTCTCTTAATGTTCCAAAATGATCACATGGCTATCTTGTTATCATCAGTCTTTTTAATTTCCCCCTTTTCCACATTGTTCTCAGTATTTTAAAGATAAAATCAAATAAAATATGGTTTAGAAATAACAATACAATACAAATAATATAATGTTTTTAAGAAATCTCCTATTTTTCTGTCTTGATTTACTTATTAACAGAATAAAGAATATAATGTTCCTTTCCATATTTTGAAACTTCATATTTTGGAGCTCAATATTTTAATTAAATCAGAATCATTATGTTTTGCTTCTTTCAAAACATCTTTTAGCTAAAAACGCTATACTATATAGAGCTTACTGACTTCAGCAGTATCCTACCATATTCTAAAATCTACAAATTACATTTCATTCCATCTGTTACAATTCTGCACCACTGGGAGCTCAAAAGCAAATGAAAAATGAAAAGATTGCCAGTTGATTTATAAAGGTCATGCACACAAAATAATTTTGATTACTTTCACTCATCTCTCGAAAGAGTAAGTGTAAAATAAAAGTATGTCCAAATTTTAATGTCAGCAGTTCAGATTGTTTAACAGACTCTACTAAAGCTATGAGAAAATAGGATAAAACCAATTAAACACATGCACGCACACATGTGCACACACACACACAGAACATTCAGAACACAGCCAGTTCCAGGAATTTGTTACTCTCACAAGCATAAAAGACAGAAAAAACAAATGAATTTTGTTTTCATTCTTCCTTTTTTGTGGTATTAGCCACTACTATCATATGTGCTGCACACAATCACAGATAAGTTTCACCATTCTTCCTTAAACTTCAAGTACCCCCAAATGTTGTTGCTGCTATTATGCAACAACAAATGTTTGACCTAATACTACAGGGGTTCCCAACTGGGGTTGTTCACAACCTCTGGGGGTGCTCGACAATATTTCAGGGGGTGGAAAAACTTGAGTTTTCAAAATTATACTGTATATGCATAATTCATTGCCCTTATTTTGAACTTCTGTAAGGGGTGAGAGAATATATCAGAAGCGTTCTAGGGGTGTGGGGTATAGAAAAGTTTGGGAGCCACTGTAATACTATATAGAATAATAAGCAATAACTGTATGCTTTGTCTCAGTTTAGCCCTATGGATGAGCCTAGTCTTTCAGTCAGACTGGGAAGCTTCTAACTAATGACAAAGTTCAGGTGCCAAAGCTGAAGAAGTATCAGAATCAGGGAAACTCTGCCAGGTTAAAGACACAGATATTGCTGTCAATGGCTTCCTTCAGTCTAAATGCATTTTCTGGGAGAACAAAGAAAAGCCCCAAATAGTTACCTCAGCAAATGGGCAACAATATCAATCAATCATCAATGAAATAACATTTGATGTGCTGCGTGTCTTACTTAGGACTAATAAAATTCTAATCTGTTATTATCTCAGTTTGAATTCCATGCAGTTCCATGTCTTCTGGTTGCAACTATGAAATCAACTCCAATAGGCTATCCCTCACAAAAATATCCTGCACTATGACAGTCCATTCGTTCCAAATCCCTTGATAAATAAATGCATACTGTAACAAGTTGTAGGAAGAGGTCAGATTGGGGAAGTAAAACAGTATATCTCAAGCTCAGCAACTTTAAGATGTGTGGCTTTCCAGAACTCACCGAGTCCACTTTTATAGCTGCACTGGTAAGCTCTTCACATCTAAGTCTTAAAAATCAAACTTTCCCCCATTCTGCATAACTGTAAATATTGTTTTATCATTGCTTTTGTTCCACTAAACACATAATGACCATGTCCTAAATCCCTTTTGCCGTTTAGAGAAAGAAAGTGATGATATCATCTCTCTTCACACTTCCAATATTATTTAATGCTCTTTTAACAAGATTTCTTAAAAACACTCTTCATAATGGATGAAAAGTAATATATAAACAATAATAAAATGAAAAAATGGAACAGTTGGTGCTAGTTTAAAACAAAGTTAAAATCAATTCAACTTACAGTAGCCAATTGAAACTCATTTTTACAGGATGACAAGACAGTACTCATCCCTGAACAAAGAAAACAAATGATGGGGCAGGAGGCCTAAAAACTGTCTCCCAGCTGGTTTCCATCACTTCCCACTATTTACTGGGTCTAATGGCTCTTATTGTTCAAAGGAACCAATAATACCAATGTTTACTTCTGTTTATTTTCCTTTTTTTAAAATTTGTAATGCTCTTGATATATGCTACTTGAGCTGAAAGTAATTCAAATGAATACTCTAGTAACAGCTCTTTTGCAAGCTACTCTCTTTATTATATAGAAAAATGTCAACTTAGTGACAAAGTCAAAACCAGAAAAAAGCAGGTTCAGGTAAACCTTGTTTAGCAATTCCCTCAAATACTGACCATCTACAAATATGACAATAATATGAACTTCATTTCCTGAGCAATGCCCGCATTTACAACAAAAATAAAACAATAAACAATAACATAGCCAATCTTAAAAATACTTTTTTTAAAAAATAATAATCCACTTTTCTATCTGGATTTATACTGGCACCAACAGGAAGAAGGTCAGCTCCCTTTAATATACCCTATCAGTTTTCATTACAATCTTTCTCTCTTTCTTTCTCTCCTACCACACCACAACACTCCCACCCTGGTTGCCTTCTTCAAACCTCCACAGAAATGGAAACCATGATGGTTGAAGCATTGATCCTACTGAAATCAAGTGATCTATTATCAGAATATCATAGAGAACACAGCAAACACTGGAAGAAGAAAGACATATGTAGTTCATGTCAACATTAGTAAGGCTCTCGGACTTTTCCTGATTGTACATAGCTGCATATAGCCAGGATGAGACTAGGTTTGAGCAAAAATGGGTTACACTTTAATAGAAACATATAACAAATCTTTGGAAACAGAATGCAGGGATAATGAGGACTAAGGTTATTATATTATTACCGTTTTCATTTGTTTCACACCTCAAAATACAAACTGTATTTTCAGAAACCATACTCAAGAGAAAACTCTATAGACCATAGGGTTGTAGGTACACCAATTCAAATCAAAGGCATCTGTACCATACTATGTGACCAGGAAAATCAAAATTGTTTTACAGAAGACAAAAATACTATGTTTTATCACTGTGAAACACACAGAAAGAGATATTTGCTCTCTGTTACACTGGAAGTTGTTGAAACTGAAAGGATTAAAATTTATTTAGGAATTTCATATATTACATTTTTTATTCATTTTGATATATGTAATAATAAAAAGCAATAATAATTTATTAAACATATATGCTGGCTCCCAGTAACTATTGTTAATTGTTCAACACTGTATGGACTATAATAGTTGGCAGGTTGAATGGCATAGCTTCAGATTGTTGCTGTTGAATGTCAGATTGTGCATAATAAAGTCTTTTTTGTCTAAGATACAGTTGAATTCCGCAGCTATCTTGCAGGCAGAGTTTCTGTATCACACCAAACTCTGAATAGAGAGCTGGCCAGGATGCTGAATGAAATTGTCCCTGGTGTCTTTTTCTTCAACTTAGCCCCAGCAAACTCCTTGGTTTACTGAAGAACTATGGAAGGTGAAGAGCAGAGTGAACTGTTGACCAACCATGGTTGCAAGCCACTGTTTAAAATATATATAATATTGATAAAAATGGTAAAATATCTTACTTCTTTGTCATGATTGCATCTTTAGATACACACCCTTTGTCTTTGTTCAAGATTACCCATTCCCTCTTGGAGTAAATGGAAGTGAGCGGGTGTTTTTTTTTTAAACATATAACATTGTTCTCTTTCATTCCAACCTTAATTCCATTTGGATGAGGTCTGGTGAGATGGCTAAGGAAATATCTTTCGATATGATCTGGAAGTCTTTTGAGCTTGTGGAAATTGGGGAAAGAGACCCCTTTGGCATGATGTCTGCCAACTGTGAACATGACCTATCTGTGTAGCCTGAAGAAGTATGGTTGGATAAATTCAGGTTCAATGCTTCATCTTTTCTTTTATTCCTTTAGACCTTAGTGGTGTTCAGTACCATTGACTGTAGTATTCTTCTTGGTCATCTGCTAAGATTGCAGCTTGAAATCATTTTGCAGAGATCTGTCTTCCTATTAAACACATGGTTCCAGTTGATATGCATAAGAATAATAATTAATCCTGTAGCTGCTCCAATGTGGGAATTTTGCTATGATGGTAATACCCACTTATACATTATTATTTGAAGCCAGATCAGGCATCTGTTGAAAATCTGGTCTGGTGCCTTGAACTGTAAGGTCTACAGTCAAAACAATTAGGATCAAATCTATGCAAGACTGAGCTGTAGCTTGTTAATGACTTATTTAGCCTGATCACAGTTCTAACACTAATGCTAAATGGGGTAATACTGTCTTTCAAGAGACTCTTGGATTTGAGACACTCTCTGGAGCCATATATGGATGCTATGGCAAAGCTTCAGCTGGTAAACTGATTGAAGATCTTCTGGAACTGGATTGTTCAAACAATAGTGACTCATGAATAGTGTCATCACAAATATAGATTGCTATAACATGCTCTATAGGGAGTTCCCTTTAAAGATATCTTGGAAGTTACAAATATTCAAAAATGCAGCAGCTTATCAGCTACCTGGGAACAGAACATTTAGCACGATTACTGGTTTGGGTCTAGCTCCAATTCAAAGTTTCAGTTAGCAACTTTAAAGCCTTTCATAGTCTGGTACCCATGTGCCTGAATTAGTCTTTCTCACTTAGATTTGTCTCACCCTGCACAAACCCTGGGAGCTGAAGAACCCAAATTCAGAAAAGGCAGTGGGTTGGGGTCTGATGATGTGCCTTTTCAATAGCTGTTCCCATCCTTTGGAATTCCTTGCCTTTTGAAATAAGAAATGCTCCCAAACTCTTGGACTTTAACTTCTTCATATTCTGTAGATTATATAGGCACTCTTGTACTGCAGTGAGTCTTGGACCCTTTATGCACAGCAGGAGAGAAAGTTGAACACCTTTCAGATGCGCTGTCTCTGACATATTCTTGGCATCACCTGGCATGACAAAGTTCTAAATAGCGTGGTCCTGGAATGTGCTGGAATTTCTAGCATGTATTGAAACAGCGATGCCTATTTATTTATTTATTTATTTATTTATTTATTTATTTATTTATTTATTTATTTATTTATTCCGCCCTTCTCCCGAGGGACTCGGGGCGGTGTACAGTGTAAGGTAGGTATACAGTTGAACAATAGTAAAAAGCAATAGTAAGAGAAACAACTGAGACCCCAGGAGCTATTTATCAGGCCAGGCCGGACTGCTGGAACAGGTAAGTTTTTAAGTCGCGCCGGAAGGTGCGAAGGTCGGGGGCCATCCGGATTTCGGTAGGCAAGCAGTTCCAGAGGGTTGGTGCACTCACTGAGAATGCCCTCCCCCTGGGGGCCACCAGCCGACATTCTTTGAGCGGTGGCACCCTGAGGAGGCCCTCTCTGTGGGAGCGCACAGGACGGAGGGGTGTTGACGTTGGCAGAAGGTGCTCCTGTAGGTAGTCCGGACCCATGCCATGTAGGGCTTTGTATGTCATTGTTAGCATCTTGAATTTCACTCGGAAGGCAACCCGAAGCCAGTGCAGCTCACGGAGGAGAGGTGTGATATGGGAGTATCGGGAGGCCCCCAAAAGTGTGCGTGCAGCTGCACTCTGCACCAGTTGAAGCTTCCGAGTGGCTCTCAAGGGCAGCCCCATGTAGAGAGCGTTACAGTAGTCAAGGCGAGAGGTCACAAGTGCATGGGTGACTGTACGTAAGGCATCCAGGTCCAGATAAGGTCGTAGTTGGCGCACTAGTCGAACCCGGGAGAAGGCCCCCTTGGTCACAGCTCCTATGTGATCTTCCAAGGATAGCTGTGAGTCTAGGAGGACACCCAGGTTGCGGGCCCTATCAACAGGGGGTAATAACTCATCCCCGATGTTAAGGGATGGAATGTTCTGAGTATCCTGGCTTGCCGGTATGTACAGCCATTCAGTCTTGTCCGGGTTGAGTTGAAGCCTGTTCCTCCCCATCGATTCCCGGACCGCTTTCAGGCAACGGGACATCACGTCGAGGGCATCACTGATGCTGTTTGGAGTTGAGATGAAAAGCTGGGTGTCATCAGCATACTGATGGTAAGGTAAAAAAGGTAAAGTTTCCCCCGCACGTGCGTGCTAGTCGTTTCCGACTCTAGGGGCCGGTGCTCATCTCCGTTTCAAAGCCGAAGAGCCAGCGCTTGTCCGAGGACGTCTCCGTGGTCACGTGGCCGGCATGACTAGACGCCAAAGGCGCACGGAACGCTGTTACCTTCCCACCGGAGTGGTCCCTATTTTTCTACTTGCATTTTTTACGTGCTTTCGAACTGCTAGGTTGGCAGAAGCTGGGACGAGTAACAGGCGCTCACTCTGTTACGCGGCACTCGGGATTCGACCCGCCAAACTGCCGACCTTCTGATCGACAAGCTCAGTGTCCTAACCCACTGAGCCACCGCGTCCCTAACATACTGATGGTACCCTACTCCAAAACCACGAATGATCTCACCCAGCGGTTTCATGTAGATGTTGAACAGGAGAGGCGAGAGAACCAACCCCTGAGGGACTCCGCAAACGAGAGGCCTCGGAGTCGACCTCTGTCCTCCTGCCAGCACCGACTGCGAGCGACCCAGGAGAAAGGAGGAGAACCACCGCAGAACCGTGCCTCCCACTCCCAGTCCCCTGAGGCGCCGCAGCAAGATACCATGGTCGATGGTATCGAAAGCCGCCGAAAGGTCTAATAAGACTAGGACAGAGGAATGGCCCCTGTCCCGGGCCCTCCAGAGATCATTCATCAGAGCAACCAATGCCGTCTCCGTGCTGTAGCCCGGCCTGAAGCCCGATTGGCACGGGTCTAGATAAACCGCTTCCTCCAGGACCTGAGGAAGTTGATGCGCCACCACACTCTCAACAACCTTCGCAAGGAAGCGAAGGTTGGAGACTGGACGAAAGTTATTCAATGAGGTTGGGTCCAAGGTGGGCTTCTTGAGGAGAGGTCTCACCACCGCCTCCTTCAAGGAGGTGGGGAAGTGACCCTCACTCAGAGAAGCAGAGATGACCGCCTGAAACCAGCCTCGTGTCCCCTCTCGAGCTGCATAAGCCAGCCAGGAAGGGCACGGGTCCAGTAAGCATGTGGAGGAGCTCAACCTCCTCATAATCCTGTCCACTTCCTTTGGAGTCACAGGATCAAATTCCTCCCAGATGACGTCGACAAGACTGTCCATGTCCTGTTCCTCCGACTCTGCCCAGTTGGAGTCCAGGCCGGTTCGAATCCGAGCGATTTTATCCAACAGATATTGACCGAATTCCTCGGCTCGACCCTGTAAGGGTTCCTCCCTCACCTCTTGGTTCAGAAGGGAGCGAGTCACTCTGAACAGGGCAGCCGGGCGATTATCTGCGGACGCGATGAGGGTGGAAAAGTAATTGGATTTCGCCACCCTTATCGCTGCGAGATAAGACCTGGTGAGGATTCTTAGTCGCAATCGGTCGGATTCGGATCGACTGGATCTCCAAAGGCTCTCTAGGCCCCGTCTCCGACGCTTCATCTCCCGGAGCTCCGTGGTGAACCATGGGGCTCGCTGGGATCTGCGCCGGGTCAGGGGCCGCAGGGGTACAACTCGGTCCAGAGCCTCCGTGGCTGCCCTTTCCCAGGCTTCCACTAAGGCGTCCACCGAGCTGTGAGCAGGGAGTGCAGGTGGGTTCCCAAGCGCTGCCTGGAACCTATCAGGGTCCATTAGGCGCCTGGGGCGGTACCATCTGGTTGGCACCGTGCACCCACGGCGGGGGGTGGCAAAGGGGAAGTCTAGCTGTAGGAGGTGGTGATCGGTCCATGACAGGGGCATAACGGTTGTGGAGCCCCCACCAATATCATCACGCCACCGTCCAGATAAGAACACCAAGTCGGGGGTGTGGCCTCCCTCATGAGTCGGTCCAGAAATTATTTGCGACAGGTCCATGGCCGTCATGGAAGCCATGAACTCCCGAGCTAGTTCGGACGATCCTCCCAGGGACGGTAGGTTGAAGTCACCCAAGACCAGGGGTTGGCAACCTAAAAAGGGAAAAGAGCCACTGGGAACCGGTTCCATCACAAATTAAAAAAAGTGGGAGCCGCGTGCGTGTGTCCATGCACGCGCATGCGCAAAAAATGTTTTGCGCATGCGCAAAACGTTTTTTTGCGCATGCGCGGACGCACGCGGTTGCCATTTTTTTAAAAAAGTGAGAAGGAACCGGTTCCCGGTTGCCCGACGGCGACGGCCCGTCTGCAAAGCTGCCGCTTTCAGCAGCTTTGCAAACGGGCCGCGGCAGCTTCCTCAAAGAGCAGCGCCCCTGCCCATTCTGAGAGGTGCGCGCGCACCTCTCCGAACGACCGGAGGTGCGCGCGCACCTCCCCAAACCTTTGGAGAGGTGCGCGCGTACCTCCGCGCGAACGGGCAGAGGTGCCGCTCTTTGAGGAAGCTTTAGCGGCCCGTCTCCGAAGCTGCCGAAAGCTTCGGAGACGGGCCGCTAAAGCTTCCTCAAAGAGCGGCACCTCTGCCCGTTTGCGCGGAGGTGCGCGCGCACCTCCGGTCGTTCGGAGAGGTGCGCGCGCACCTCTCAGAATGGGCAGGGGCGCTGCTCTTTGAGGAAGCTGTAGCGGCCCGTCTGCAAATCTGCCGAAAGCGGCAGCTTCGGAGACGGGCCGCTAAAGCTTCCTCAAAGAGCGGCACCTCTGCCCGTTCGCGCGGAGGTACCCGCGCACCTCTCCAAAG